>NC_142814.1:24894779-25111790 GCF_049724085.1 Artemia sp. Qi Xiang Cuo | reverse complement strand
CCTTTGGGTGCCCGGGAAGGGCCTTTGGGGGTCTGGGAGGCCCTTGAGTGCCGAGTGGTCCTTTGGGATCCCGGGGAACCTTTGGGGGCCGGGGCAGGGCCTTTGGGGGACCGGGAGGGCCGTTGGGGGTCGGGGGGGCACTTGCGGACCGATTGGTCGTTTGGGAGCCCGGGGGCCCTGGGGGGGCCGGGTGCGGGCCTTGCGGGGGCCGGGGGTCCTGTGGAGAGCGGGGGGGCCAGTTGGGGACCGGTGGCGGGCAGGTCGGACCCTGTGGGTCGTTTGAGAACGCGTTGGGCCGGTGGGGGGACCGGGGATGGCCGTGGTGGGTCTGGGGTGGGCCTTTGGGGGCTCCGGTGGCCCTTTGGGAGCTTGGGGGACCTTTGAGTGTCCGGGGGGACAGTTGGGGGCCTGGGGGACATTTGGGGACCGGTGGAGGGCCTTTGGGAGCTTGGGGGGCCTTTGAGGACCGGGGCTTTCTTCGGGGTTGGGGTAGGAGGATCGGAACCCTTTGGGGTTGGGTTAGAGGACCTCACAACACTGTTCAAATGAAACTTGTGTATTATAACGACCACACTCAAATTCTCTTCTAAAATCTCTTCAAAAATCTTCTTTTAAAATGTCTCTATCTGTTTCGCCGAAATAGTTCCATACCCTGTCTAAAACGGTTTCGCCCAAATAATCCCTAAACGTAAATTCAGCGTGTTCCTTTGTTATTGGCATCTCTGTACTAACGCATTTCAAATTAATAGGAAACCTTCTCGCGCGCTAAAACAATTCATCGCTAAGATGTTTCTTGCCTAATTGTTTCCATGGCCTTTGGTTATTAATATCTTTTGGAGTTCGACCAAAAGAGTTGTTTCCGAGGCAAAGACATTAATGACTTGGATCTATTCCTGGAGAAATGTTTCTAGGGCGAAAATTTTTAAAGTCTGACAGATGATGTCATTGATTGATTGATCTGTCAAGAAAGGGAAAATTAATTTGTTGTTTCTAAGGGGAATTATTGATTCACGATATGTGAATTGAGGTCGACAGCACAGGTGTTCCAAATTCCGGGTTTTTGTTGTTGTAAGTGCACGCTCTCAGCGAATGTCAAGGTCGATGTTGTTGTTGTGAAATTTAGGTCATTGACCCAATTAATCACGTGTTCTCCCTAATGAGTCCATGCCCATATTTGGTGCCCCGTCAGTATTCTATGCCCATATATGGACCATAAACCACGTGGTTCGTACCGGTCTTGTAAGTGCACGCTCTCAGCGAATGTCAAGGTCGATGACATTCGCGATCGATTACGCAAATCAATTTCTCGGAAATTCACTTCCCCCTCGAGTCCTAGATCAATAACATTGTTCCCGTTAGAATTCAATGCGCATGTGCAACCTCCGCTCCGGAGTTATTACACACATAAACATCAAATAAATCGACCTTGGAAAAAGAGGTCATTGACCCCATTAACCACGTGTTCTCCCTAGGGACTCTATGTCCATATATGGTTTTCGCGTGGGAGTTTTAAAAAAAAGTGTCCGGATCGGGATTCGAAGGGGTGGTGTTCTCGTGGGAGCTCATGAGGCCTCTCTACTTACTATTGGAAAAGTGATTGGAGACACTAGGCATCCGTGAACAAGTGCTAAATTGAGAGAGGAATTTGGGGCACCCACCTGCCCTAGAGTCTCAGGCAAGTGACCCAAAAATTTAAAAAATTTGTGGAAAATTAAAATTTTTTTCAGAATGTGGGGCTAAGCTTAGGCAACGAATAAGTACTATTTGAAAGATAAAGATGGCTTTAAACGATTTTTCGCCTGTTATGTCAAGCAAATTTATGGTCCTATGTCAATTCTAAATTCTTGGTCAACCTTCTTAAGACCATAGGCGGGTGTGCCTTGTTTGCCTCTTTTTGACTTCTTGATCAGCATGCCTAAGACTCTAGGTAGGCATGCCTTTCCAAAAACTAACCTGACAATCGTGTGTCCAATAAGAGAGCATACTCCTGCCATTTACCCGTGCCCCAGCCATTTAAACATTTGCCTCTCAATTACTTGGACTATCTATCTTGGCTTTTCTCTGTCTACAATTACCCAGCGTCTTGATGCAACCTATTGCAAAATACTTGATAACTTCAATTCAAAATTGTACCATTCGATAGAAAAACACGCGCTTATGAACAAATCCAAAAAAGGCATTGCTACTCCTAGGCGAAATCGGTAAAATTAACCCTTAAAATACGGAGGAGGGGGCCAAAGGCTAAAGGTTTATTATGCAATAACGCATAGAAAAAGATGTCTTCTGTGGGTTATTGGGTTCGTAGATTAAAGGAACGAATTTAAAAATGGTCCATTACCAGTATAACAGGGATATTTTTGGAAATTCCTCTTTAGTGTTTGAAGTAGGAGAGTTTGTGCCCGAAAATCAACGACATATCCAATTTTAGCAAGTAAAGTGCCCTTTCTAGGATTTTCTTGGTCGTAGATAACAAAAAAGGGAAAGAAGGGCCTGGAACCCACAATACTGACACATATGCTATTAAAAACACATATGCTATAAAAGCAAAAAAATGGAAATCAAAATAATTAAAAAAAAAATGTCTTTTCTGTGAGTACCGGGGGTAGCAGGTAACAGATGTTGCCATACTTGTCAAGTCTGCACTCAAAGTGTGAGGGGGAGGGCGGAAAAATATAAATCCTGAAAATTGTTGGAAGAAATAACTTTTATGGAGCTATCGGCGTCGCAAAAAAAAGGAAAACGGAAAGAAACATGAAAATACTCTCGAATAAATGTAACACGAGTCAATGGCTTGATGTTCTGTCAGTATCAATTGAACTAAGTAATTAGTTCTTCATCTTCGAAATTACACCGAAATCTTCGGGTTATGTCGCGTCCTGCTTGCATTGAAGTAATTATCTCATGCAGGATCTTACAGGAAGGAAATACTGGACTAGCGAACAACACAAGGATTAGGGGCTTTCAAGGCAAAAAGGGACCACGAAGACACATTGCTTGTCATAGAAAAGCTTGAAAAGTCAAATTTATTCGAAGATTGAGAAGGACTGAAAAATATAATGAATGGAATAATGGCTTCCTTAGAATCAAATACGGAAAAAGCTCTAAAAATGGGATCAGCAATTCTTGATGGTATAGTCGACAAGTCAGTAAAGGATTATGTTTTCAGAAGGAAATCACAAATAACCCTCATGACAGCAAAGAGAGCTGGCTCACCGGACATCAAGCACATAGATCCTAGCCTAATATTCCAAAGGTTCTTGGTTGTTGCAAAACGTTCAATCATGTCATAAAGTTACTGCTTCAATCACGAATTATGTGCTCTTCCTTTGTCACTCTTTGATGACGATGGGCTCATGAGGAGACCAAACAAGCCTGATCTTGCAAAAGCTTTATTTGATGCTTGTAAATCAAATAGGAGAGAACTACTAGGACCCAACCTTCACGTTTTGAGTGGTGGAGCTCTTCTTCATAGACTTCATTACAAGATTGGAAGCAGCTTTTCAATGATATCCGACACATACTTGGCATTTATCTAAACGCGGTACCCACACCTTACAGTGGTTTTTGACGCATATGATGGAGGACCTGGAACAAAAGACCAGACACGAAGCAGACGTGTGAAAGTTAACGGACGACGAGAGGTGCTCTTTACTGCAGATACATATCTTGAAATGCCCAAGGACGAATTTGTATCCAAATAAAAAATAAGACGAGGTTCATCCGCATGATCGGTGAAAGCTTATCCGAAAGGGGGATCAAAATTATTCACGGATAAGGCGACACGGATGTGAAGATAGTTGAAAGTGTTGTGGAAAAGTCTGGTATTCTCCCTTCTGTGCTAGTTGGTGATGATGTTGACGTACTCGTTCTTTTATTGTTTCCAGCCAGATGCAATTCCAACAAGATATATTATTCTCTAGAAGCAAAACAAGTCGGTATAAGTGTTGCATGGGACATACATATGATGAAAACTAGATTGGAAATAGAACTCTGCAATTCCATACTTTTCTGCCATGTACTACAAGGCTGCGACACCACTTCCCATATACATGGTGTTGGAGAAGAAAAGGCTATAGGCAAATTTAAGGAAAACGAGGTGTTCCGAAGAAGTTCTCAAGTTTTCCTGAGGGTGAGCACAAAGGAGTAGATAATTAGTGGCGGAAAGCGTGCTTTATTATCCATCTATGGACAAAAGAGTGATGAAGACCTAAATTCAGCTCACTATCGTATGCCCCAAAAGAAGGTCACCACATCCTCAAAATTTATGCATCCTCAAGACTTGCCACCCACATGTGCATCTGCGGAATTCCACTCGCTGAGTGTCTATCGTCAGACCCAAAATTAGAGTGAAAATAGCAGTCTCGACCCTCTTCAGTGGGGATGTAGGTGCAAAAAAACACTCTTGGTTCCGAAGATGACTGATTCATCTCCAGCTCCATTGCAGCTTCTGAAAGTTGTGAAGGGTTCTTGTGAGCCGAATAGCTGTGATTCAGAAAATGTTCATGCAAGAAGTCGGGTCCGGGTTGCTCTATTGCTTGCAAATCATTCAGAGGAATCTCCTGCCAGAATGCCATGGAACCTAAAGACGATGACATTGTCTTTAATGCCAAAGATTTTCGAAGGTTTTCTCTTTTTATATTTGACAAAGTGAAAATAATTGAAACCAAAGTTATCTAGCTGATTCCCTAATCTTTATATTAATCGATTTTCCTACATTATTAAATGAGCCATACTTTATATACCCTAAAGCCTTGGATTTTTGTTAACTTGAGCAGGGTATTCGATTAATTTGTTTTCTGCGCCTTAATTCCATCTATTCAATCTTAAAAAATACTTTTCTTCACTTAGGGTTTCAGCAAAAAGTAGCCAATTCTACGGAAGACACATGTAATGTATATACCATAATATTGTAATTGCGGGTGTTTTGAAGGTTATAAGTCTTTTTCTTTTCCTTTTTCGTTATCTACGATCAAGAAAACCCTAGAAAGGACTCCTTGCTCACTAGAATAGCATACTTCATTGATTTCCGACTTAACCCCTCTCACTTCAAGCACTAAGGGAGAATTTTTACCTTCATTTTCATTTTTTATGACCTCAACCCCATAGAAGACATCCCTTTCTGTGTATTATCAAGCAATAAACTTTTCAGCTTTTTGCCCCCTCCTCCGTACTTTAAGGCCAAATTTAACCTATTTTGCCAAGGGGTGGCAATGCCAATCTTGGATATGTTAATTAGCTCATTTTTTTCTGTTGAACGATATTAAAATTATTTTATTGCAATTTGTTCAAGGTCTAACCGTATTTTGACTATACTAAAACTCATTGCCGTATTAAGCCACTTTAAATAGCGAACGATCCTCTTTCATTCGAATTAGATTGAAGCTTCCGATGCAGCATCTTAAAACGACATTCATTAAAAAAAAAACGAAGATTTTCTGATAGACATAAAGAGCGAAGATGAAACTTAAAACGAACGAAAATTATTGCTTCCTAGTTTACACGACATGTATCTGCAGTACTGATTCAAATAAACTCGCTATTAATATTTCTTTAAATTTATAGAATTCTGAAAAACTAGCGCTTAACTGGAAACCTAAAATCGACGCAACAAAATGCGATTACGGTAAAAAAGTCCTTAGGTACCATGCAGAAAATAAAAGACTAACTTATAAGTTTCTCAGTAGTCTTTCACCGGCCATGAAATCAGTAAATTTTAATAAACATTTTAATTCTCTAAAAACTTCAAGTAAGATTAGTTTTCAGTATAGCGTTAATTTTTCAGAATTCTACGAATGTAGGGAAATCTTACGAGTGAGTTTATTTGAACCAATATTACAGATGTTACATAAACCTCCCTTTAATAATTTTTGTTCGTTTTAAGTTTCTCTTCGCTATTTACTTCCATTAGAAAAAAAAACTAATTTCAAAATTAATTTCTGTTCGTTTTTACTGTTTTGTTAATTTCGTCCGGTTTTAAAAATATATGTTACCATGAATGTCCGAAATCTTTTTAATGTCAACATTTCTCGGTGAATGTCTAAAATTCCTTTTTCTAGGGTTGAATTCAATTAGTTTTGCGAGTCAGCTTTTTCAGTTTTATGCTACCTATGATGGTAAAAGTTAAAGTTAGGTTAGGTTATTTTAATTTAAATTACGTTAAATTTGGTTATAAATATCAGAAATAGGATAAAAACCTAAGCTAATCCAACCTAACCAAACCTAACGAAAAATTAAGCAAGAAAAACGGATTTTAATTTTTATAAAGCAGTGAATACAATAAAATAAACACTTAATGAAACAAACATACTCCGAATATTTCGGACCGACGTCCGGGAGTCTTTCTCAACGGAAAAAAGGATAAAATGAAACAAAAAATTTCCTTTTTAAGAAACTTAACTTAAATCAGAATAAAACACACTAACACATAAAGAAAAAGAAAAAAAACAAAAGAAAAAATATAAATAAATAGGAAACAAAACTCACATATTAAATAAACACTTCCATGTACTGGCGTATGAACAAAATCGAATGTCTATAATGATTCAAACTTGCCTCCTCACAATATATAAATGGAAATCTATCAAAAAATGAAGAATATATTTATACTTAAACCAAAACAGTAAGGGTCAGCTAACCCCCGGCCCATGACCCCTAATTAAATTTTACGAGTTCATTAGCAAATTTTTGAACTATAAACTGAACGAATTCGATGACTTTCAAGTTTAGCAGCAGTTTTTACCTTCCCACGCATTTAACCTAGTCTAACCTTTGTCCGCAAGGTCGTCATTTGTTTCATAACTATTACAAAGATCAGTACTGGTTGAATATTTTATCTGTTTTTTAATTAAACTATTATAAACTGAATTGATCCTAAATTCCCCTTCATCTCTATTGATACTAATACCCTCATATATTATCTTTTTTATTTCTATAATTTCCCTGAAGCTTTGTAACAGTCCTACAGACATATCTACTATTTTTGTTTGATCAAATAAAATACTGTGATGAGGAAAATTATAAACATGTTCTGCAACAGTTGACTCAAAAGTTTCCGGTGTTTTATTTTGTTTTAGAGATCAATCTATGGCATTCTTGTGTTGCTGTAGCCTATTTTCTAAAATCTGTTGTGTTCTTCCCACATAAAATTTACCACAAGAGCATGGAATTGTGTATACTCCCTTTTGCATATTTCTCGGTACCTTGTCTTTCCCCTTATCATAGGCAGCGCGCTCGCGCTGCCTGAGTAAAGAACGATGTGGGCACAATGTGTTTTTTTTTGGTTCTCCATACCCGGGCACTTCGTATCGAAGGAGTCGTCATAGAAACTTCGAAAAGGGTTCATTCGATCGGAAATTGGAATGGCTGGTGCCCTTTTTAATAGTCGAAATTGATAGTAGGACAACTAGCCCCCCCCCCCCCGCCCATCATTCCCCCAAACACATCCAATCACAATTTTGAGATAGCCATTTTGTTCAGCGTAGTTGATTTCCAGATAGAAAATATGTTTTTGAGGAGGACGCTCCCCCACAACCCTCATCGCAAGGGTTTTAAGTTATGCCCTGGGGGCATATAAAGTTTTTAGAGAAGGCGTTGTCGTAGAAACTTCAAGAGAGGTTCATTCGATTGGAAATTCAAAGGGCTAGTGCCCTTTTTAATAGTCGAAAGTGATTGGAGGGCAACTAGCCCCCCCACGCCCATCAGTCCCCCAACCACATCCAATCAAAATTTGGAGATAGTCATTACGTTCAACGTAGTTGATTTCCAGATAGAAATTATGTTTTTGAGGAGGACAGTCCCCCACAACCCTCAGGGCAAGGATTTTAAGTTTTGACCAAGGAGGACTTAAGGATTTTATTGAATGTGTTTTCTTATAAACAACAAAAAAGGCTCAATTGTTAGGAAATTATAAAGGCTAGGGTCCTATTTTATAGTAAAAAGTGACTGAAGGGCAACTAGCCCCCCCCCCCACACCCATCATCCCCCAAACACATCCAATAAACATTTTGACATAGCCGTTTTGTTCAGCGTAGTTAATTTCCAGATAGAAAACATATTTTTGAGGAGGACACTACCCCACAACCCTCAGGGCAAGGATTATAAGTTATACCCTGAAGGCATATAAGGTTTTTATTGAAATCTTTGTCGTAGAAACTTGAAAAAGGGCTCATTCGATTTGAAATTCAAAGGGCTAGTACCCTTTTTAATAATCGAAAGTGATTTGAGGGCAAATAGCCCCCCTAACTTAACCTAAAATAAACCAGAGATGACACACAGATACATAGACAACACACACACAGAGGAGACACACAAACAGAGACTACAAACGCACAGAGATAACACACACACACAGACAACACGAACTCATGCGGAAGACATACACACAGAGACGATATACATACAGAGACAACTCACACACAGAAGAGACACACACACAGAGACGACGCACATACAGAGACGACATACTTACAGAGACGACACACACAAAGAAACGACATACACACAGAGACGAATAATACCCACAGACGACAAACAAAGACAGACGACACAAACACAGATACGACACACAAACAGAGATGAAACAAATACAGAGACGACAGACACACAGAGACGACTCACACATAGATACACATAGAGATAGGGTTTTTACTGAAGTCTTTGTCGTAGAAACTTGAAAAAGGGCTCATTCGATTTGAAATTCAAAAGGCTAGTACCCTTTTTAATAGTCGAAAGTGATTTGAGGGCAACTAACCCCCCTCTCACGCCCACCTTTTCCCCAGACACTCCCCCACAGCCCTCAGTGCAAGGATTATAAGTTATGCCCTGGGGGCATATAAGGTTTTGATTGAAATGTTTGTTGTAGAAACTTGAAAAAGGACTCATTCAATTTGAAATTCAAAGGGCTAGTACCCTTTTTAATAGTCGAAAGTGATTTGAGGGCAACTACACATCCAAACACATCCAATCAGAATTTTTAGATAACCATTTTATTCAACGTAGTTGAAAGTTTTGGAAATTAGGTCTTTAAGGATGACAACCCCTCCCCCCCAAAGCCCTCAGGGCAAGGGTCGTAAGTTATGCTCTGGGGGCATATAAAGTTTTCATTTAAAGCGTTGTCGTAGAAACTTCAAAAGGGCTCATAATTGGAAATTGAGATGGCTAGTGCCTTTTTTAATAGTTGAAAGTAATTGGATAGCGACTAACGCCCCTCTCGCGCCCACCATTTTCCCAAACATATCAATCAAAATTTTGAGATATCCATGTTGTTCAACGTAGTTGAAAGTTCTGGAAATTAGGTTTTTTAGGATAATAACCCCCTCGCCCTCAGTGCAAGGGTTGTAAGTTATGCCCTGGGGGCATTAAAGTTTATATCGAAAGTTGTTATAGAAATTTCAAAAAGAGCTTAATTGATTAAAAATGGAAATTGCCCTCTTTAATAGTCGAGAGTGAGCGGACGATAATAAGCCCTCTTCTGACACCCACAATTTCCCCAAAAACATTCAATCGAATTTTAGAGATAGCCATTTTGTTCAACATAGTTGAAAGCTCCGGAAATTATTTATTTAAGGATGACAAACCCCTGAGAGCCCCAAGGGCAAAGGTTGTAGTTTATACACTGGGGGCATATAAAATTTTATAGATAGTCGTAAAACTTAAAAAGGGGCTCATTCAATTCGAAATTGAGAGGGCTAGTGCCCTTTGTAATAGTCGAAAGTGATTGGAGCGTAACTAAGCTCCCTCTCACGCCCACCGTTCCTCCAAACACATCCAATAAAAACTTTCAGATAGTTATTTTGTTCAACGTAGTAGAAAGTTCTGGAAATTAGGCCTTTGAGAATGAACTTAGAGCAAGGGTTGTAATTTATGCCCTGGGGGCATATAAGGTGCTTAAAGAAAGAGTTGTCGTTTCCAACAGTGTTCATTTGATTGGAAATCGAAAAGCCTAGTGCCCTTTTTAATAGTGGAAAGTGATTGGAAGGCTTGACATTCTTATAGTAAAGATCGATGTGGGTATAATGTATTATTTGTTGTTGTTGTTTAGACCTGGGCACTTCGTATCGAAGGAGTTTTCGTGGGAACTTCGAAAAGAGCTCATTCGATTGAAAATAGAAAGGGATGATGCCGTTTTTAATAGTCGAAAGTGATTGGAGGGCAACTAGTCCCCCTTCAACTCCCAAAACCTCCCATTTGCCCATTATGTTTAAAAACTAAATGTAGCCTTAAGGTTAAATCAAAATGCACTGTGATAATGCTAATTCGCAATAAGGCATCTCAGCAGTATCCCAAGAACGACTGAGGGTTTTATGTTCAAACTTTCGGGGCTGCTTCTGCTCTTGAAATTTAACCAAATAAAAATAGCTTAAGTTTATCCAAGCTATGAAAGAAAGTAAACAGATTTTTTTGCTAATGGTATCAAGTTTTCCATTTCACGTCAACTAGAGGAAGCATGAAGCTAAATTAAAAACGACTATTTGTGTTCAGATTGTTAAAAGGGTGTGTGTTGTTAAAGATTGCTTAAAATTTTTCTCCAGCATACAAATAGCAGGCCAAACTGTAAAGTCTTAAAAAACGAAAAGATTTAAAGTATTATTTTCTTTTTCACTGAAAAGACTATGTCAATATAAAACGAACAGTAATTAATTGAAAAATAATTTTTCTACAAAATAAGTTTTTCAAAGAAAAGTAAAGAACTCAATTAAACACAAAAAGGGCAAAAATAAAATAAAATAATCTACCAAGCGCGAAACAACAACAAATCAGAATCGATAAATAAATGAAACCCAAAACGAACAGAAATTACAATAGATAACCGAGTCAAACTCAAAACGAGCAGAAATTAACAAAAGTTGGCCGCAAAATCCCTATGCCTTCCCAAGGCCAGAACAAAATTTGCACTTTACTGAAAAAATACAAATGAATGTCCATTGTCAGTTTAATATACATATACTGATATTTAGTAATCAAAATGTTAATACTATTTGATATATTAAAGTAATAAAAATAAAAACATTTATGTTTTTTCAGTAAAGTGCAAATTTTGTTCTGGCCTTGGGAAGGCATAGAGGTTTTGCGCCCAACTTATGTTAATTTCTCCTCGTTTTGAGTTTGACTCGGTTATTTATTGTAATTTCTGTTCGTTTTGGGTTTCATTTATTTATCGATGCTGATTTGTGGTAGTTTCACATTTGGTAGATTATTTTATTTTATTTTTGCTCTTTTTTTGTTTAATTGAGTTGTTTACTTTTCTTTGAAAAACTTATTTTGTAGAAAAAGTTCTTTTGATTAATTTAACAAAGAGCTTATAGTTTGTCCTGATTTAAATGCTGTTTTTATATTATGTTTTTTTACTCTCTTCTTAATTTTTGTGACAATATTGGGATAAAAAGCAAAGTTATGTAATTTGTTTCTTGATTTGACCCATCTTCTAATATTTCTGGTTCCATCAATTTTTGTTTTCCTTTTTTCAATTATTTGAGAAATCTTATTTTCAGGATAGCCATTTCATCCATATATCTGCCCCAAAATTTAGGTTTTAAAAAATATGTTTCTATACCTAAATTTTCTACATACTCTACATAAATATTTGCTAACAACGGACTTAAAGGCCCTCCCATTGCCAATCCCCGAATTTGATGGTGAAAATTATCTCTAAACGTGAAATAATTAGTATACCTGCTAGTTATTTCAACTAAATTTAATATAGTTTCCAGTTCGATTCCTGAAGATAATTCTTCTATCTCATGTTTATGTTCCTCAAGTTTTTTGGATAAAATACTAAACGATTTATCAAAAGGAATATACGTATTCTGATTATACGTACATTGATTTTATATCAAAACTAAACAATCTAGATTCTTCTGATATTTCTACACTTATAAGTTTATCTTTTAAGAATTCCGAGTTTTTTATATACGAATCTTGGAGATACAATAAAGGTTTAACTGTCATTGCTACCCATTTCTCGATTTTTACCGTTGGTGAATTGGTTGTTGAAACTATAGGTCTTAAAGGGATACCTGTTTTATGTATTTTTGGCAAACCATAAATTCTTGGGCTGACTAATCACCTCGGAAAGAACTTGTAATACATCTGTGGTCTGATACTTCCATTTGTTTTAAGGTCTTCTAAATGCTTTTTTGATTTTTTCACATACAATTCAGTTGGGTCTGAGTTAAGTTTTTTATATGTTGAAGTATCATTTAGAATTGTTTCTATTTTACTATCATAATCATCTTTTTCTATGATTACTACTGTATTGCTCTTATCCGCTTAGGTTATTATTACAGAATCATCTTTTTTTAAATTATACTAAACATACTAAACACATATAGACAAGAAAAATATAAATAAATAGGAAACAAAGCTCACATATTAAATAAACACTTCCATGTACTGGCGTATAAACAAAATCGAATGTCTATAATGATTCAAACTCGCCTCCTCACAGTATATAAATAGAAATCTATCAAAAATAAAGAATATATTTATACTTAAACCAAAACAGTAAAGGTCAACTAACCCCCGGCTCATAACCCCTAATTAAATCTAAAAAGTTCATTTTCCAGTTTTTGAATTATAAATTGAACAGATTCGTTGGCTTGCAAGCTTAGCTGCAGTTTGTTTACTTTTCCCAGCATTTAACCCATTCTGGCATTTGTTCGCAAGGTCATCTTTCGTTTCAGAACTATTATTAAAATCAGTACTGGTTGAATATCTTACCTGTATTTTAACTAAACTATTATAAATTGAATTGATCCTAAATTCCCCTTCATCTCTATTGATACTAATACCCCCATATATTATTTTTTTTATTTCTATAATTACCCTGAAGCTTTGTAAAAGTCTTACAGACGTATCTACTATTTTTGTTTGATCAAATAAAATACTGTAATGAGAAAAATTATAAACATGTTCTGCAACAGCTGACTCAAAAGTTTCCGGTGTTTTATTTTGTTTTAAAGAACAATTTGTGGCATTGTTGTGTTGCTATAGCCTATTTTCTGAAATTTGTTTCGTGCTTCCAACATAAATTAACCAGAAGAGCATGGAATTGTGTATACTCCCTTTTGCATATTTCTCGGTGCTTTGTTTTTCTCCTTATTCAGGAAAGAGCTTATAGTTTGTCCTGATTTAAATGCTGTTTTTATATTAGGTTTTTTTAATTCTCTTCTTAATTTTTGTGACAATATTGGGATATCATTATAGACATTCGATTTTGTTTATACGCCAGTGCATGGAAGTGTTTATTTGATATGAGAGTTTTGTTTCCGATTTATTTATATTTTTTCTTTTGTTTTTTTCTTTCTCTTTATGGGCTTAGTATGTTTTCTTTTGATGTAAGTTAAGTTTTTTAAAAAGAACATTTTTTTTTTCATTTTCTCTTTTTTTTTCGTTGAGAAAGGCTCCCGGACGTGGGGCCGAAATATTCGAAGTATGTTTGTTTAATTAAGTGTTTATTTTATTTTATTCACTGCTTTATAAAAATTAAAACCCGTTTTTCTTGCTTAATTTTTCGTAAATGGAAAAGCAATGTGTCTAAGAAATTATTTACGTCTAGCCTACGGGTGGCAAAAGAACAATTCAATTTTATTATTTTGAATTTAGCAAAAAAACATGCCAATATGATTACGCAACAAAAGTTTTTAGAAAAGTGCAAAGTAAATAAAATAATTCCAAAATCGTTCTGTTTTAAGTATCATTTAAATACATATAATGAGGAGAAGCGCACGAGAAAGGTAAATTTACTAAACCTAAACCATGTGCCGAAAGATAAACTTTTCCAGAGATCACAAGTTGTAAAACAAATAGTTTTTTAAAACATAGCCTTGGTGATTTTCTTAGTACAAATGATTTCCAACAAATTATATCAATCTTCAAAAATTCTTTTGAACATGTTCTAAGATTATCTAGGGAAAAATTAAACCAAAAATTTTTGCAGTTACAAACGGAACCAGAAAAACAAAAACTATTAATGTATAAGCCTAATCATTTCCCAGGCCCTGGGGTGATTAATTTAAGCAAAAAGGAGATAACCATAGAACAAAAGGAAATCCTTGAAAGAGGTATAAAATTCTGACTAAATCCAAAAAATGTACCGATAGAGGAAATTATTTCAAAGATTGAAACAGGGATTCATAAGTTTCCAAAAGATATAAATAATGTAGATGACTTGAGACGTTATATTTCGGTCGTTAATATTTTAACAAAATTTTGGTAGTTTTCAAGAAAACGTTAGGAACAAAGATATAAAAGTTTTAAAAGATTTAAAAAAAGATGATTCTCTAATAATAACGACAGCGGATAAGAGCAATACAGTAGTAATCCTAGAAAAAGATGATTATGATAGTAAAAAGAAACAATTCTAAATGATACTTCAACATATAAAAATTTTAACTCAGACCCAACTGAATTGTACGTTAAAAAATTAAGTAAGGATTTAGAAGACCTTAAAACAAATGGAAGTATCACACCCCACATGCATTACAAGTTCTTTCCGAGGGGATCAGTCAGCCCAAGAATTTATGGTTTTCCAAAAATACATAAAACAGGTATCCCTTTAAGACCTATAATTTCAAAAACCAATTCACCAACGGTAAAAATCGATAAGTGGGTAGCAATGACACTTAAACCTTTATTATGTCTCCAAGATTCGTATATAAAAACTCGGAATTCTTAAAAGATAAACTTATAAGTGTAGAAATATCAGAAGAATCTAGATTGTTTAGTTTTGATATAAAATCAATGTATACGTATATTTCTTTTGATAAATTGTTTAGTATTTTATCCAAAAAACTTGAGGAACATAAAAATGAGATAGAAGAATTATCTTCGGGAATCGAACTGGAAACTATATTATATTTAGTTAAAATAACTAGCATATATATACTAATTATTTCACGTTTAGTGATAAATTTTACCATCAAATTAGGGGATTGGCAATGGGAGGGCCTTTAAATCCGTTGTTAGCAAATATTTATGTACAGTATGTAGAAAATTTATCTATTAAAAACATATTTTTAAAACCTAAATTTTGGGGCAGATATATGGATGATATTGTAGTTATTTGGAATTATGGGGAATCACAAATTGAAGGTTTTTTGAAAATTCAAGCACTTTGGGAGGAGAATAAATTTTTACAATTGAAAAGCAAACAAAGAATAAGTTACCATTTCTAGATATTTTGATCCATAAAAATGATAAAGAACTACCGTTTTCAATTTACCGTATACCGACTAATAACAACCGTTACTTGTCTTTCGCATCAAATCATCCGATCCAGGTAAAAAGGGGAGTGGTTATTTCTTTAGTTGATAGGGTATTAAAGTTAGCATCACCAGAATACATAAGCAATGAACTAATTTTTATTAAGGATATTCTAGTAGGTACTGGCTATCCAGAAAATATGATTTCTCAGATAATTGAAAAAAGGAAAAAAAAATTAATGGAACCAGAAATATTAGAAGAAGATGGGTCAAATCAAGAAACAAATTACATAACTTTGCCTTTTATCCCAATATTGTCACAAAAATTAAGAAGAGAATTAAAAAAAACATAATATAAAAACAGCATTTAAATCAGGAAAAACTATAAGCTCTGTTAAATAAGGGGAAAGACAAGGTACCGAGAAATATGCAAAAGGGAGTATACAAAATGCCATGCTCTTGCGGTAAATTTTATGTGGGAAGAACACAACAGATTTTAGAAAATAGGCTACAGCAACACAAGAATGCCATAGATTCCTCTCTAGAACATAATAAAACACCGGAAACTTTTGAGTTAGCTGTGGCAGAAAATGCTTATAATCTTCCTCATTACAGTATTTTATTTGATCAAACAAAAATAGTAGATACGTCTGTAAGACTTTTACAAAGCTTCAGGGTAATTATAGAAATAAAAAAAATGATATATGGGGGTATTAGTATCAATAGAAATGAAGGGGAATTTAGGATCAATTCAATTTATAATAGTTTAGTTAAAAAACAGGTAAGATTTTCAACCAGTACTGATTTTAATAATAGTTCTGAAACGAAAGATGACCTTGCGAACAAATGTCAGAATGGGTTAAATGCTGGGAAAAGTAAACAAACTGCAGCTAAGCTTGCAAGCCAACGAATTTGTTCAGTTTAAAGTTCAAAAACTGGTAAATGAACTTGTGAGATTTAATTAGGGGTTATGAGCCGGGGGTTAGCTGACCCTTATTGTTTTGGTTTAAGTATAAATATATATTTTCATCATTTTTGATAGATCTCCATTTATATATTGTGAGGAGGCAAGTTTGAATCATTATAAACATTCGATTTTGTTTATACTCCAGTACATGTAAGTGTTTATTTAATATTTGAGTTTTGTTTCCTATTTGTTTATATTTTTTTTCTTTCTCTTTATGTGTTTAGCATGTTTTATTTTGATTTAAGTTAAGTTTTTTAAAAAGAACATTTTTGTTTCATTTTATCTTTTTTTACGTTGAGAAAGGCTCCCGGGCATGGGGCTGAAATATTCGGAGTATGCTTGTTTAATTAAGTGTTTATTTTATTGTATTCACTGCTCTATAAAAATTTAAACCCGTTTTTCTTGCTTAATTTTTCGTAAATGGAAAAGCAATGTGGTCTAAGAATTATTAACAAAACCTAACCTAACCTGTCGTCATCAAATCTTGCATTAAATTGAAAATTTTGACTGGCAACGCTGACTAAATCCAAGAAGAAAAAAAATGTATTTCGGACCTTTCACCGGTGAATGTCGACATTCACCAATTTTGGGACATTAACAGTAACATACACACATGAAAACTTACACAAATATTTTTGTTTAAAGATGATGAAACTAAGGAAGTCACATGGGTTTGTGTTAAAATACGTATATAGGCTTTACTTCACATCCCTTTTAAACTTTCCCTTTAAAAAAATCAGGAATTTCGCCGAACAAAGGGAACAGGGGGTTCATTATCCTCGGTATGTTAGAGAAGTTGAAGATAAAAAAAAATACCGTTATTTATGAAATATTGTCCTACATAAAAAATATAGATATATAGAAAACTGGGGAAATTAAACGAATCTATGATGTGTAGTTAATATAATTTACAAAAATCTATGTCATTACTATTGTAATTATTTTTCTGCGTTACTGCAAATATTTGAAGCTCCTCATAAGAAAGTATACTTTCGTTATTTTTGCTTCTTGGGCATCAACATTTTAGAAGAACTCAAATCATTTCGGAAAAAAAAATTGCAATAAGACCTTTATTCACGAGCTGGAAAGCTACGTGGAAAGAAGAAATAAAACTTTATTATCTTTTCGCTATCAATTTAGACTTTACCTTATGGTTCTGTGGTTGCGTTGAACCACAGTAGAGAGAATATACAGTAGCGACTTCTTTTTTCCAAACATGACACACATTTCATACCGCTCGTAAAGACTCTTAGCCGTCTCGTCACAGCCTTGTTCAATTACTATAAGCTCATTGTGATGTGTACATCGGAATCATGCGTGCGCGAAGGCGGAGTATGAGTCTTGTGTGGTTTTAGATCTGTGTCACATATTTTTCATGAAGAGTATAGACTTCGTCACTACTGTATATTTTCTTTACTGTGCGTTAAACCAGAGACAGAGAAAAAGACACAATCATGAACCCGCAGGGCATAAGCATTTTCGAGGGGTTTCAGGCTCTTTTTTGAAATGCCTATAAATTTCGTTTTGTCATAATCTTTTAATAACAAAATTAATTGAAATAAATGTTATCATTTTTAAGTCAGCTTCGAATGGCAACTTTTCTCACTAGATAGTTTATTGTTTTTTTTTTTGTTTTTTTTTTTCAAAACGCGTTTTTAAATATTCAGTTATTATGGGCTGTGGTTTGCTCTCTACTAGGCTATTAGAGGCTGAGAGGCGTAGCACTATAAAATAGAGATTGTGAACTTTTGGTTATTGGTGTTTGACGAAGTAGATTTGTATGGTAATCTTTTCATGCTTCCCAGTATTTCTGATCCAGAAATTGCACGACAAAATGTCATTTTTTGTGTCATATGGCATTTCGTGATAAATTTATTGAGATGTTTACAAAGAGCACATATATTTATGTTTTACTTTTGCTCAGCTTCATGGTGACCTCCCCCGGCCCCTAAGTGTTCCGGTATCTTTTACCTCTGATCAAAATAATTATAATCTTCGTAATATGACAAATCATGTTCAAGTTCCATTTACTCCTTGCATAAGGTCAGATTTTAATCCTCTAATGGCGTGTCAAATTGTTTGGAAAAGTTGCCTGAATCAGCTCGAGGGTGCCACTCATTCGGTTTGCTTATAAAAATTGTTAAAAATTCTTTGGCTTCGTAGAAGTTTTTTTTTAGTCTATTTAATCTAATTAATTATTTTATTTCATTTATTCTATTTTTCTATAGTTTTCATTTTATCTATATTTTCTTTTCTTCTCCTTCGTATGTCAGTACGTGATCATTTTAAATTTTCTTGTTTTTCATCTTTGAGTAAGCAAATCATTTGTCTTCCCCCTTTGTACAGGCCAATGAGCCGTTGGGGTAATAATAACATGTAATATTGTATGTGTATCTAATGAAGAATAAATCTTATCTTATGTGATCGAGATATTTAAAATGAGCCATTAAAAATTTAACAACGATATTGCCATAGCCGGCGACTTCTGCTAGTCAACCCACCATTTATGAAACTTACTAGGGGGATGGGAGGGAGAGTGTAGATGAGGAAGGATTGTAAAACTCAGTTTTGAGGTTTTAAACCATGGAGATTAAGATGGTACCCTTTTGTGCTTCCTATCCTTTCCACTCAGGAAAAAAAAAGTGTCATTTTATAAGAAGCACGTGGACATAATAATTAGCTTTCAAACTGAAACCTTAGCCAGCTCTCTATGATGTTTCAGTAGCCTGATTGATCTGTTAGTCGGTGAACGATTTATAAACGATATTAAGGGGGCTGGAAGGGGTAATATATAAGAGATGGGACTGTAAACCTCAGGTTTGGGATTTTAAACCCTAGAGATTATGATAGTAGGCTACCCTTTTCATTTTCCCCAGCCTTTCCAATCCAGAAGTGGTATCCCAACCCAAGTGCACTTTTTTGGTTGCCATATGGTGCTTTATAATGATATTATTAAGGCAAATTTACAAAAAGCGATTAGATTTGAAAATTAGCATTCAAATGAGTTCCATTGCCCCACTAGGGGTGAAGAAAATAAAGAGGACACATCTGTGCTACGAATGCAATTAGGCGATTTTCCTTGTTTTTCGAGGCTGTAATTTTCCTGATTAGTTTTAGACAACGACGATTCCAATGGTGTAATTTTCATTTCGATTCTAGACTCTTTTCAATGGGTTTCACGCTCTATTTTCAAATTCCTGTAAATTTGTTTTCAAAATAACATTTTATTATTAACATTAATCGAAACAAAAGTTATCGTTCTTGAATCAGCTAAAAATCATCAGTTTTTCTCACTAGACAGTTTTTTTAAGCAAGAAGTTGTTCACTTTCTACAAGTTTGCAGCTATCACTGGAACTATGATTCCAATCCTATTTTATATTATTTTGCAAGTTCATCTATTCTAGACTTCAAAAATGGTAATTCCTAAAATACCACAATCTGCAGGATTGTAATATTTTATTTTGTTCATTTTACAATACACTTGTCCTGTGTGGTACAAGGAACCCACAGAAGTTCTGAGTCGCTGAAGCGAATCTGTATAAAAGAGCCTTGGACATCATTTTCAGGGAAAACTTTTTGACATTCTTATTTCGGTTGAAAATGGAAATATTTTCTATAAACCGAAAGATAAAAAAATACCCTTTACTCTCACTCTGTTAAAACAGGGTCTTTCCCGCACCTCATAGACTGGAAAAGACATGATAGATAGATTCCTTTATTTTCATCAATTCACAAAAAAAACAAGTAAATTAAATAAACATAGCCACTACTGGAAGGTCAAATGACACGTTCGCAGTGGCTTAATTAATATATTAAATCACATCATCAACAACAAAAAATAAAGACAACAAAGAAGAGGAAGAAACGAAAGAAAAAAAAACTAAACAATGGTTTTCACAATAAACTTGCTTTCGACCTGAATCTCGACTAAGGAAAAACCTCTTCAACTGTGATTCAAATGGAACCCTCCCCCTTCTAATTGACGCCACTGGTTCTAGTGAGTAGGACTCACGCGGCCAAAAAATCAGCTATGTGCCGGAAAACAATTTCTCCTAGCCATAGTTTTGCATTTGCAGACCCCCAAAATGTCTTCAATAATAATTTGAAATATAAAATGCCCAAATCTTCAGGTCAAAAACAAATTTTTCTGGTTCATCGGACCAAAACAATTAAAGAAACGGCTTACCTTCAATTCTTCTACATGATGATGATGACTTGGACGATAACGCAAGACAGTACTGGACACAATACCACTGCTGCCATGCGTTCATGCTGTGAACTCATTTTAAAACATTAAGAACACAGAACTGCCTACAAGCCGCTATATCTACCGAAATATCTGAAGTCTTTGGTAACTTAGATTATTCAATTGTTCTGAAAAAGAGAAAGAATTAGACCTTTTCAAATTTTATTAACGAATATTTTACTATTTCAGGTACAAAGTTATAAACATAAAATTTTATTCAGTACAAAAAGAATCCTACCAAGTTTTCCACACTATACGACAGACAATTTGTGAACTGATGCTGCCAAAGTCAATTTTACATGCATGCTTAGCTAAAAATGAATTAAACATAATCATTATTCGAGAATCATAATTTGCTTCCAGTTTTATGAACAAGCCCTGATTGTCCCAAAGTGGTGATGAATGAAATTGATGTCTTAGCTAATCGAACGTGTGAACAGGGGTCATTTTATATGTGCTTTCTCTTAGATCTTGAAAAAGACCTTTTGGGTATTCTCCTTGAAAAATGACCCTTTCTGGGATTTTTCACCGAAAAAAAAACGAAAGTTACCCCTATATTTTGAGAAATACATTTTAACCCCTTCCTACATTTTCATAAATTTAAGTCACTGCTTGTGAAAGAGCTTAAGCAATTTCCGTATCTACCGCTACACTTGAAGCCGTTCGATACCATAAGGAATCACCCTATCTCGTCCATTACAAACTGTTTTAATTTATATGGCCAACCGATTCTCAAATAATTGGCCGGTCTTGCCATAACTTGTACAGCTTAGATAAGAGATCCTAATAAAAGTCAGAAAACTAAAAGCCGACACCTACTTTTCCGGAAATGTTGGAAAAACCATTTAACTTCTCCAGTTTTGTACCAGAGATAGAGATATTCAGATTTAATGAAACTTACATTAGAAAGCATAAATTTTGTTGTTTTGATTGAACGGAGAAGAATTTTCTTTTTAAAATTCCGGAAAGGGATGTCTCTAAAAATATTCTAGTAATTGCTTGGAAAACATAAAAATCAGCTCAAAAGAAGTGTCATTGAATAATTTGACAACTGATTTGATGCTAACTAACTTGATTGAAATCTTTGCAGACACGGGATGCATACTATTTATGATGTACGCACATTGATTAGGCAGCATTTCACTTAACAATTAGAAAAAATTACATATTTCCTTTGTTTTAAACTAGCCTTTCGATAGCTTTTCGAATTGTTGATACGTCTAAGATTCCATATCAGTTTATACCAAAATTGCTTCGGAAGCTCCCCATGGTGCTGAGAAAATTTCCTAATGGGTCATTTGTCTTTAAGACTGTCAGCCGACGCTGAGACTGACAAAACGACATTTTTGGTATTGAACGTCCTTAAGGAACATTCAGAAACCTTAATTATCTAAAAAAAAACTATGAACGATCCTCTTTAACGAGAGAAAAATCCAGTTATCAAAAAATACTATATTGTTTTTCAAAAGTACGTATTACAACATAATGTCAATTATTGCCATTTGTCTTAATCTCAAACATAATATTTATAATAGAATATACACAACAGTATTAGCAAAAATTGAAGCAGAAATGCTAGGATCAGTTTTATTACTAGCAGAAAAAGAAGAAAAATTTTCGAGAATTTCAAGATGAGACAAAAAAAACCTAAGAAAACAGGGGCTTGAAGTTACGTCTTCAACTGACTTTGAATGTCATTAAACAGAGGCTTGAAGTTACGTCTTCAACTGACTTTGAATGTCATTAAACAGAGGCTTGAAGTTACGTCTTCAACTGACTTTGAATGTCATTAAATAGAGGCTAAAAGTTACGTCTTCAACTGACTCTGAATGTCATTAAACAGAGGCTTGAAGTTACGTCTTCAACTGACTTTGAATGTCATTAAACAGAGGCTTGAAGTTACGTCTTCAACTGACTTTGAATGTCATTAAACAGAGGCTTGAAGTTACGTCTTCAAGTGACTTTGAATGTCATTAAACAGAGGCTTGAAGTTACGTCTTCAACTGACTTTGAATGTCATTAAATAGAGGCTATAAGTTACGTCTTCAACTGACTTTGAATGTCATTAAACAGAGGCTTGAAGTTACGTCTTCAACTGACTTTGAATGTCATTAAACAGAGGCTTGAAGTTACGTCTTCAACTGACTTTGAATGTCATTAAACAGAGGCTAGAAGTTACGTCTTCAACTGACTTTGAATGTCATTAAACAGAGGCTTGAAGTTGCGTCTTCAACTGACTTTGAATGTCATTAAACAGAGGCTTGAAGTTACGTCTTCAACTGACTTTGAATCTCATTAAACATAGGCTTGAAGTTACGTCTTCAACTGACTTTGAATGTCATTAAACAGAGGCTAGAAGTTACGTCTTCAACTGACTTTGAATGTCATTAAACAGAGGCTAGAAGTTACGTCTTCAACTGACTTTGAATGTCATTAAACAGAGGCTAGAAGTTACGTCTTCAACTGACTTTGAATGTCATTAAACAGAGGCTAGAAGTTACGTCTTCAACTGACTTTGAATGTCATTAAACAGAGGCTAGAAGTTACGTCTTCAACTGACTTTGAATGTCATTAAACAGAGGCTAGAAGTTACGTCTTCAACTGACTTTGAATGTCATTAAACAGAGGCTAGAAGTTACGTCTTCAACTGACTTTGAATGTCATTAAACAGAGGCTAGAAGTTACGTCTTCAACTGACTTTGAATGTCATTAAACAGAGGCTAGAAGTTACGTCTTCAACTGACTTTGAATGTCATTAAACAGAGGCTAGAAGTTACGTCTTCAACTGACTTTGAATGTCATTAAACAGAGGCTAGAAGTTACGTCTTCAACTGACTTTGAATGTCATTAAACAGAGGCTTGAAGTTACGTCTTCAACTGACTTTGAATGTCATTAAACAGAGGCTTGAAGTTACGTCTTCAACTGACTTTGAATGTCATTAAACAGAGGCTAGAAGTTACGTCTTCAACTGACTTTGAATGTCATTAAACAGAGGCTAGAAGTTACGTCTTCAACTGACTTTGAATGTCATTAAACAGAGGCTAGAAGTTACGTCTTCAACTGACTTTGAATGTCATTAAACAGAGGCTAGAAGTTACGTCTTCAACTGACTTTGAATGTCATTAAACAGAGGCTAGAAGTTACGTCTTCAACTGACTTTGAATGTCATTAAACAGAGGCTAGAAGTTACGTCTTCAACTGACTTTGAATGTCATTAAACAGAGGCTAGAAGTTACGTCTTCAACTGACTTTGAATGTCATTAAACAGAGGCTAGAAGTTACGTCTTCAACTGACTTTGAATGTCATTAAACAGAGGCTAGAAGTTACGTCTTCAACTGACTTTGAATGTCATTAAACAGAGGCTAGAAGTTTCGTCTTCAACTGACTTTGAATGTCATTAAACAGAGGCTAGAAGTTACGTCTTCAACTGACTTTGAATGTCATTAAACAGAGGCTAGAAGTTACGTCTTCAACTGACTTTGAATGTCATTAAACAGAGGCTTGAAGTTACGTCTTCAACTGACTTTGAATGTCATTAAACAGAGGCTAGAAGTTACGTCTTCAACTGACTTTGAATGTCATTAAACAGAGGCTTGAAGTTTCGTCTTCAACTGACTTTGAATGTCATTAAACAAAGGCTTGAAGTTGCGTCTTCAAGTGACATTGAATCTCATTAAACAGAGGCTTGAAGTTACGTCTTCAACTGACTTTGAATGTCATTATATAGAGGCTAGAAGTTACGTCTTCAACTGACTCTGAATGTCATTAAACAGAGGCTTGAAGTTACGTCTTCAACTGACTTTGAATGTCATTAAGAAGAGGCTTGAAGTTACGTCTTCAACCGACTTTGAATGTCATTAAACAGAGGCTTGAAGTTACGTCTTCAACGGACTTTGAATGTCATTAAACAGAGGCTTGAAGTTACGTCTTCAACTGACTTTGAATGTCATTAAACAGAGGCTTGAAGTTACGTCTTCAAATGACTTTGAATGTCATTAAACAGAGGCTTGAAGTTACGTCTTCAACTGACTTTGAATGTCATTAAACAGAGGCTTGAAGTTACGTCTTCAACTGACTTTGAATGTCATTAAACAGAGGCTTGAAGTTACGTCTTCAACTGACTTTGAATGTCAAATTGTTAAATATAAGTTTTAGCTTGTCGTAAAGTTTAAATTTATTATTTTGGGCCCATCTCAAAGAATTTCCGCGTTTTAATCCAGAGAGCACTGCTCTAGAGAACATCAGGACAGAACAATAGATGTTCTATTGTACACTAGAGTATCCATAAAAGTTCAAATTAAAAGAAAAAACACGTGTGCAAATACCTAAGTTTTACTGAACGAGGTCGAGGCCGAAGGCCTCGACCGAGTCCGTTGATCTTGAATTGAAGGTATCAAGTATTTTGGAAAAGTTTCTCTGAGGAGGGAGAAACATCCCTAGGATTTAGTGGCAAATCAATAGACGAGATTTCCTTGATTCCCCAACTGACCCTGATTGGAATTCGAATGTTTTCTTCTTTCTATTCCGTTTTTCTTTAATTTTTCTCTCTTTTTTTACCGAAGTCCCTTTGTGCTTGAACTAAGAATTATTTACTGTCATCTGGCCACGAATTACTCTATTCCTTCTAATGGTAACAAACCAAATTTTTCAAATATTTTTGCAGTTCTTCTCAAGGCACTAAACGTAAATCCTGATAACCTTCAGTATATTCCAATAATCTTGTTAATGGAAGGTACCTCAATTCTAACCCATGGGTCCTGACAGATATTTTCTAAAGGTATGGGGGCAAGACCGCAAACTAATCTTTCAATTGAAGGGGCTGGTAAAAATTAAAAAAGAACAAAATAATTCCAATGTATTTGGAAATACAAGGAAATTTTTCGGGCAGAATTTTTTAGGAGGAACTTACACGGGGGGAAGGATCTCCTGGTATGGTTTGAGAAACGGTTAGAAATTAAATTAAAAAAATTTGTTGAACTGAAAGTAAGGAGCAATATTAAAATTTAAAACAAACAGAAATTATCCCGTATATGATGGGTGCTGCAGCTTCTTCATTCCTCACACTTTACGCTAGAGTTGTCCCAATTCTTTAATAACGACTCATGAAACACAAGGGCCGCCGTTGAATTTGAATGAGAAGTATTTTTTTAAGAACTGGGACAGCCCCCTTTATATAGGAAATAATTTATGTGCGTTTTAAGTTTTAATGTTACCCCTTATTTTCTTTTGAAAAATTTGCTGTTTTTTCATAATAACAGAAAAATTCAGGAAATCCGGAAGTTAAAATCACTATATTTTAGACAATCAATCAAGTTTTACTAGTCTGATGCGCAGTAAATTTTTGCCCTACTTTCTTCCTTTTAAGCATATTCTTTTTAAATACATAGTCAATCCAACAGTAAATCATTCATTTGTTCGTCAATTTAAAATACTGCTTCAACAAACTAAACAAATTGCTTCAAAATTACTGAAGTTCCCTTTAAAAGTGTTTTAGGTATTCAGTTTCTATATATTTGGATGAAAAACAAACCAAAAAAAAAGTACCTTTTGAAAATAGTAAAATCAAGCTGTGTATTGTTCTTTCCTGTAATTTTGACTGGTATCACGAATTTCTTCTTTTTTGTTTTTGATATTTCGGACAAGAAAAAAACACACTATTCCACATAAATGCCGTTTTTATTAAATCGCAAATGCGCTCTGGCTTTTAAAGGTTTTTTTTTGGGGGGGGGGGGGCAGTTGCCCCACTTTCTACTTGTAGCAATCTATTTTGTTTTAGTTTGTTTAGTTTGATTTTTCACTTTAATTTACGTTCGTTTCATGTTTCGTCTTTTCAACCATAGATTTTTTTTTTTAAGTTTGATTATTAATTTCAATTCTTTTCAATTTAAATTTGAATCATTAAAATATTTTATTTCTAATGGTTCTAGGTTTTAAAATGTGGCTCTTTACTTTTTCTTGAACAACATTCTTTTTTTTAACTAATCCAAAAAGCAAGGTCAGGTCCCTAACGAAATTTAATTATTGAAGATGCACCTCTGACCAGATGAGCAGATCAAGACCCATCTTTTAACCTGCATATGATGATTACATATATAGTTAAGTTATTTACATTATTGTAATTGTCTAATAAGTCCGAAATTTGTAACTTTTGGGCGAAATATTTCGGTATTTTGGATATTTCATATACATACACATTCAAACTAACACATTCAGCATGATTTGGTTACTGAATACTATGCTTGGCGCATTCATAGTGTTTGGAACATATTCAGTACAATAAAATTTAATACATTCAAATTTCAACGTCCTATCTGTGGCGCATGTCGACAAAAATAGTAGTTTATAGATAGTAAGTAAGTAAGTATGACCGCGCTAGACCCTTAAGATCCAAACCGGCGGTGCTGATCTCCGTTTCATGGCCCTTCATCCAGGAAGCGCAATGGGGGGGGGGGGGGCTGGGGGCCAGTCATCTTGTGCTTTCGCACACCCTTCCTACTTACCTTCCCCATTTTTCTTCAGGTACCCGTTTAGTGCTGGGTCGACTCTGGCTAAGCTTACAGAGTCAAACCACTGACCCGCGTCCCAAACCAGATAACTGGCCACGCCAGGGATCGAACCCGTGCCCCTTGGACAAAGAATTCTCAAACCAGCGCACGTCCAATTAGCCAGGACGGTTGGCTAAGTGGACGTGTTATCTAGTTTATAGATACGAGTGAGATGAAACAGATGTTAGTCTGTTTTAGTCAATATGATGACACACTCGACAAGATTAAAGTGTCATTCCAGTTACTGCAAGAATCCCCGTTATTATCTTTGTCACAGATGTAGGTTCTACTGAATATCTATACAAGTTAGGTGATTCACGCAATGCGTCGTGCAGAAAACAGAGCTGTTCCAATCAGAAAGGCCCGCGTTGGACCTGAAGTTTCTGGTTGGTCTGAAAACACAAGAGGTAGTGGCTGATTGGCGTGCCTTGAATTCTGGCATTTTTTTTTTTGTGGAATGAGTATGAAAAGCCCCGTAACGGTCCTGTAAACCAAGTCTGCTTGCATACTAAATAATCAAAATAATAAATCAGTTCGGTCGGACTCCGACTTCTTGTGGAGACTGATAAAGAATAGGAAATCCTATGTCCTTTCAGATGTTAAGTTCCCAAGTCAGGCTGAGTGGATCTCCAATTACTAGTCTGAGTTTTCGCCAACGGACCACATAATTCAACTACATCATGAATCAGAGCTCGGTGCAGCACTCGAGCGTTCAGACAGAGTTACGGGCTTTTTAGTGTCATGATCAAGAGTTGATGATGCAATAAGATAACTAGAGAAAAAATACTCAAGAGGTATTGATGAAATCTGCGGTATGCATTTGTTTATTGGTAGCGCTAAGCTCATGGATCATCTTGCTTTGCTTAATCAGATAGTTTTTTGTTCTGGATCAGTGCCTGATTTTTTTTTCAATGGATAGTTACCCCAGTCCTGAAAAATGTAAAGAGAAGGCACAATGTATCTCGTACCACTCTATTACTGTTGCCCTGGAATCGTGTAAATTAACGGAGCTGCTTATAAATTTAAGACATAAATAGCACAATTATGATACCACACATCGATAGATGTTTAAATAGAAAATAGAAAAATTTCCCAATGTAAAATTTTATACACTTATCATTTCACTCAAAAAGAAGAAAACACAGCAAGTTGCAAAAATGCAACTCGGAAAATGGATAAAGCTGAATCTCAGCAATGGATAGAAAAATTGTCGTTACAAGCTGAAACATTAAAACTGTAGGATTGCAAGAAAATTAAAAAAAAAAGAAAAAAAAACAAGAAACATAACCGCTAAGGAGATCAACAAATTTCGAAAACAGATCAATTACTTTGTACACATACTTTTCTTTTTAACCTTATCCCTGGGATATAAGGAAAAATAAAATATACTTGAGGTTTCTTTTTTTTCAGAAACTTCTGTCTTTGAGGGATTTTGGATATTAGCAAGATACCTGTTTTTCCTTCAGGCTAATATATCTACGTGAGAGTAATAGGAAAACCATTCTAAAGAAATACTCCAAATAAAATCTAAGTCTTTGTAAACGTACGGCTCTGAGCAGATACTTAAGACACGGTTCACTAAAGATATAACAAAAGTCTTTTTAACTTGAGGAAAATGATCAGAATTGTAGTGAGGCATCAATTATTCGAGCATTCTGAAAACTGTAGAATCAAGTTTACCAGCAGTGCAGATAATCAAAACCTGTAGAAAAGGAATTTTGCTTCTTTCACTACCTGTAGTTGAATCTGAAGATTTCTGTCTTAAAAGTTAAGATTTAGATGAAAACCCTTGAGCTTATCCGCAATTTCCCTAGATCCCCAGAGTATATGATCCAGGAAATATCAGTCTGATAATTTTTTACATGTTCCATTGGCAGGGAAACTGCAATGTTTTTACTGATGCTACAACATTTGGCCCTTCAGTGTATTTTGGGCCTTTAATAGTGAGGGGGCAAATACCGGTCTTCCCACCTTCTTCCTCTGCGAACACTTAACTTCCTAAAAATTTCTAAAGAACGAAAATTTTGTTTTCCTGTATTTCCTTTTGAAGTTCTAGGCGAATTCTGTCGTGTGAAAGTGATCATAACAGTATTTAAAAAGAAAACAAATTACCTACCAAAGTATAACACAACTTGGAGATATAACTTCTTCACTTACGATCAAAAGTGACGCTAATGAGAAAAAAGAGGGATTATCTTTTCCTTGAAACAGATTTTACCTACTTACGTCAAAATGTTAAGGTCATATATTGCACAACTAAGAATTATACTAATTATACTTCGCGTATATTTGGTGAAGAGTGTCTTAACGGGGTTCACACGGCCGCCATTTTACGCGATAAACAATAATATTCCGTTATTTTTGGTAATTATTGCACATTCATAAAATTTTGCAGTTAGTTTTAGTTTCAACTATATGTGGAAAATATGCTAAAGTTGGTACATTTCAACAAAAAAGACGAGTCGCAGATTTGAGCGGGGGCGTCAAGGGGAGGGAACATTTGCCTCCCTAGATTTTGAAAAGTAACTTTTCCGGGCTTTTTGATTGAATTATACCTGTTTCGGTCCCTCCCTCTATATTCTGAAAATACATCCTCCCCCTATTTTTGTGAATTGACGTCACTGGATTTAAACTATCAAAGGACTTGTAGATAAAACAAATTATATTGAAAAATTAATAGCGAGTATCACCCAGTAATGCATTCTAAGTTTGAAAAATGGCAAAAGAATGGATATGTCATTAGAGCTTGGGAGAAAGTATATGAAGAGCTAGTACTGGAATGTAAGGCAGAAAATAAGCCAGCCTAGCATATCAGCTAAACCTACCTATTAGTAAATAGATTACAAGTCTGTAAATGAAATTTTTTTAATCACTCTATTCTAAATATGCTTCAAAATAAGTTTTTCGCTGCCGTAGAGAATATTTGGTAAGAATCCAAAATTGTTTACTCATGATAAATACCGTGTTTTTGCTTAAGTCAAATTCAACAATAACTGTAAGATAAATCGAAGCTGTGTGAACCCTATGCAGCATAAAAAATCAAGACTTTGCTTTTGGGAATTTTTTCTTATCCCCCCCCCTTCACTCTAGGTAGCCTATAATTTTAGTCACCATAAAATTTAACAGATGAAAAAGATAAGAAGCGATTTTCTTATTGTTTTATTTCGAAAATAACCATTCAAAATAGATAAACATTCAAATCAAAATCGAATTTGAAGCCCGTTCAAAATCGCCTAGATAAAACTAACATAAATAAACATCTGTACGCACTTTGCCATTTTTGAAACAGATCACCTCAAACTAATAAAACTCAGTAAAAGTCACGTACAAAAATAAACTAAGGGGGTAAAAGCAAAAAATCCCCACAACCCTCTCTGTACTGTTCTGCATAAAGCTGTTCCGTCTGCTTTTCGGAGGAAATGAGTCAGACAGTGAGGAATAGACTGATCAGGTTTGGAACAAACAATAAGCATCGCTATCTTAGAAACTAGCAAACATAATTCTAGGGGTCCAGCGTTTTCCCCCTCGGAAAATTTCCCCATACGCAAAATTGAGCAGCCACAGAGAAAGTACAAAATTGGTACTTCAAAATGTTGATCAGATAAGGAGTAAGAAAAGGACGAGATATAAAAAAAAAGCTATCAGGAATGGGGCTGGTTGATCTCCAATTACTTTTGACTTTAAAGAAAAAGGGACTAGAACGTTCCCTTTCCAATAGAATAAGCACCCTCTAAAGTTTCTACGACCACGAGAGACTGGGTCTGAAGAGGGGGCAGCACCCCTCCTCTACGTAATAAATTCTGTTGTTTCCCCCAGGAATGATCGTATCGAACCAAGAATCCTAGAACATAAGAAGAGGGCTCATTTGAACAAAAATCAAACGTTTTAGAGCCATTTTAAGCAACCAAACAGATTGGGGAGCTACTAGCCCCCGTCCCACACTCCTTTTTCCCAAAAATGATATGATCCAATATTTATTGGATCATATCATTTTCCGATCGAAATTTTGAGACGGCCATTTGGTTCAGCATAATTGAAAGGTCCGGTCCAATAAATATGCCTCTGGGGATGATATGATCCCTCGCAACCCCTAGGGAAATAGCTGTAAGTTTTGCAATTTGCCTATTGTTTACACATAGCATTTGTTATAAGGAAACATACGGATGCTTTTCGCGGGGGAGTTTTCTGTGGGGGGGGAGGGGATATTTCCATGGGGAGAACTTTCAGTAAGGAGGAAACTTTCTGGGAGAAATCTCCCAGGATTCACATATAGAGTTCTTTTTATTTGCCTTCTTTTCTTTGGATTAATAATTTTACGTATGGAAAGAATGTTATGGGGAAATTGTCTGGCGGAATATTTCGCACAGGGAGGGAATTTTCCCTGGGAAGGGGAAAATTTTCTGCGGGGGAAAACGCCTAGCAACACAATTTCATGTTCTATATAATTTACGGAAACTGAAGTCACATCATTCAGGCTAGGATAATTACAATGTTTACAGACTTATAAAAGTAAAATTCCTGCAAATACTGCAAAATATCGTTTTTTGCTCTACAATAAAATGTCGAAAAGTGAACAGAACATATAAATGCAGAACAGTACGTATTTTCTAGTAGTTAAACTCTTCATCTCTTAAAACGATTTTTCATGAACTGCAAAGTCTTTTGCATAAGCGGCGCCTTTCTAGGAACTACTATTGGAGATGGCCCTGTTATGTTTCTTGGCCTGGGTCCTTCTTTTCCAGTTGCCGTCATTTTCACGTCTGCCTGTTTTGACCTTTCTTGAACTTGCTTAGCTTTAGCAGCACCCAGAGTCCCAACCTTTTTCAAAGTAGATGGCGAGGGTTTTGACCAGCTAAATGCTGACTCGACAAATGCTAATTTAGTTTGACGAACTGGAGCAGCTTGTTTCGCCTTTGAAGAAAGCTTATTGGCAAGACTTGCAAATTTTGCCTCTCTTTCATCAAAACAGCGAAAATATACATCACGCCATGTTTCACAATCATCGGGTGTGCTTTTTCGAAATTGTTGGTGACAGATTACCCTCCACAGTTCATCTGTGTCCTCTAATAGATAGGGGTTGAACTGTTCAATTTGCAGTAACTGGTCTGCTGTTGCTTTTTCAAGAACATTTTTCAGTAGATCATACGGTATTCCTCCAGTGTATTCCAACATGTCTAAATTAGCTTCTAAAACATGTTGACACAATTTTAACAAACTAGGTATTTGTTGATTGGCATAATTCTTTTTACCAGAAAAGACTTTACCGATTTTACCTTTTTGGGATAGGATCATTTCTAGAGAGGCACCTTTATCTTCCTTTTTCTCACTCATTTTGCGCTCTATCATAGGTGGGAGGGGGGCACTTTGTTTATAGGAGGTGGATGGTTGATCAATTGCATAATAAGGTACAGAATCAATTGAACTCAATACAGAAGCCTTAAGATCCTCACTGCTGACCATTGACTCGGAAATTGCTTCATAATGTTTGGCTTTTATTTGTTCGGTTACTTCATATTCTTTTTGTCTTAATTCTTTTTCTTGTTTTGGAGAACTGTCCCCTTTCTTTTTCTTTTTAGGTTTTGATTCTTCTACAAAGAGGTTAACTTCTTTCATGTCATGCCTTCGTTTGTTACTTCCTTCTTCACTGTGTTTTTCTTTGACATATTTAATTTGTTCTTTATCATCTATGCTCCTCAATGTTTCCTTACCTTCACTTTTATGTTTATCTTTATGCTTTGAATCCTTCTTTCCATCTTTCCTATGCTTATGCTCTCTTTTATGTTTTTCTTTTTCTTCAATTTTAGCACCATCACTTCCATTTGGCAGGGCGGAATTATTTTCGTAAAAAGGACTTTCGTGGAGTGGTTCTTGTTTTTCTTCATCAAAAGAGTTCTGTTCCTGAGATTCCTGAGTAACATCGCCTATAAGTTCATCTAATGGTCTTATTTTAGATGGCACTGATGCAGTCCAAGTATCACCATAAGTGCTTTTCTCTAACAGAGATTTCCGACTAGACTGTTTTTCGACTATATTTTCACTGGAACTTTTGTGATGCAATTCTAACTGACTATGATTTTCAGTGTGATTATAATGAGATTTTTTCATGGTTTCATGAGCGGCTAAGATGGCAGACCATCGTTTAAGTAATTTGGTTGCTTCGATTCCTGCGTCTGAATTAGGACTCTTTTTAACAATTCGCTTGACACTCTGAAAAACACGCGTATTTTTTAATTCTTTTACCGTGATTGGAAGCTTTGCCAACTTCGCGAGACAATACGAATAGTTTTCTTCAGTTTCAATTTTTATAATTTTCTTCTCATAATGATGAATCTTTTCGTCCATTGTTTAGGATCTAAAAGAGAAAAAACACGTCAATATCGATTAATATGCAAGCAGGTCAGTTTGGTTGGACTTTAAAAAATCGATTTATATTTCTGTTTCTTTTTTTTTAGTCACATCTGTATTAGATAGGAAAATTTCACATATCAGAAAATCGTAAAACAACAATCTTTTTTCATCCAGCATTTTGTTATATTTCTTAACATGGACATTATTACTTTGAACAAAGAGAAACTAATTATAGCCTACACACATGCGTCATATTTTAAACACTTCCATAAGCAAATCTTAAACCCATGGCTTTTTTTAATTAGTATCTTTGAACCTGAAGCAAATTATCACAACAATTGTAAGCCCATTCTCGAAAATTTACGGTTTTGCATTTGAAGAAAAGAATTAAGGCCAAAGTTATCCAACGCAAGAGCCATAATTTTGCCGTTTGACATCATTTACTGCCAAACCATGAAATCAATTCTTGATATATTTTTATGATTTCAAGACTGAGCAAAATCAGATCTCATACCCTAGATAAAAGCCAGCTATTATTGCAGACTAAAGACTCGAGCTCCTGTAGAGAAAAGCAAGAACCTCTGACCCTTGAAATGGACAGCATATCACAAAAGAAGATAGGGTTTTTGGAATTTACAATTCACAAAAAAAGAATTTTCATTTCTAAATTTGAAGCACTACAATTAATCTTTTTTGATGTTGGTATACCTTCCTTGTATAGATGCCGAAATGTGAAAACTCAGTTACATCAGTGAACAGACCCGAATTTTCTGGAGACATTAGATAATTTTTCTCTCAGATGCGTCCCAAGTTTTCCATTTAGGACTAGGACATCCTGGATTCTGGGTGGCCTTTTACAATGTCACAGTAGGGAATGTACACTCATCTCTGCCCAGGCTTGTTCAACATGTTTCCAGCTCTAAAACTGGTGGGGGGGGGAGAAAATATTTCAATGAAACTTAGCAAAACTGAAGCACCAATACTCAGTCCAACAGTGGTGCTATGACATGAGTTAAGGACAGGCAAATAATATGAATCACAAGTCCTCCAAATGGGCTTTGTAGAAGCAGTCTTGGGACTACATAGAAGAGCTAATCACGGTTGCAGCATCCACTTCAACCTAGTAAAGAACAAACTCAAGTCCATAGTAACCGAAAATTTAAAAACATGATCTGAACAAAACCGTCTAGTGAGGAAGAATAGCCATTTGAGGCTGATTCAGGAATGGCAAATAGTATATTTCGATTAATGTTAATGGTTAAAGCTTATTCCAAACAACCTTAGTTGGGTTTAAAAAAATAGTCTCAAACTCCAAAATTGTGCCAGATCGGAATGAAAACTGTATTATCAGAGCCATCACAACCTAAAATCCCATTAAGAAGAAATACAGTCCCCCTATCTTAATAAACAAGGGAGATCACTTTTTTTTGCATGAGAAGCAGTAATGTCCCTTTTTTGCCGCCAATGGGAAACTGAAACGTCAAATGGGTTTAAGTGCCCATTTGAAAGATAATTTTAAGATCTATATGCTTTTCGTAAATAACAAAAGATAATATTAAAATCAAATGCAATTTTTGACAAAAACTGCATCTTCAAATACATGCTGTAATACACCCTTGTGATGTAATCACATACTAGATGATAGGTAATATATGACAAGATAATATAAGCACATATCTTTTGGAAAGTTGCTTGCCAGGGGTATAATGTCATATTTCAGTGACTCTGCTGCCTGATTCCCCGTGGTGTGTTCTTTACTAGGTTCTAGCTAAGAAATGCTTCAAAAGCACCAGAAGTTTATAAAAAAGGAGAAGCTCAGCAACCTTTAATAAGAAAAGAGGTGGGGAAATCTTAGAGAGCCAGGGCAAAGAGAAATCGACTTCTCTCCATGGTTCCTATCCAAGGACCCTTTCCCCCAAGAATGTTTCAGGGATACACTTTAAAATGTGCAAAAATTAGGATTGGAATTAAAACTAATAAACTCAATATTACCAATTCTTTTACACTATAAATGCACATGGCAAGTGATTTCAGAATCAATCCAATTCTACTTCTTCAATTTCAAGAACATGGTGCATCATAATATATTAAGGCGTTGAATGTTTTAATTTATCATTGTGTGGATGCAGCACTAGCAAATACATTTCAGAACCTACAAAGATAATGGCCTTGAAGTATCTGGAAACATCAAACAGTTTATTGACTTTCATTTGAACATGGTCAAATGTTTGCTGAAAACTTAGAGCCACAAGGTCATGCAAATAGCAAGGAAGAACTCCCGGGTGAAACGCAGCAGCGTAAAAAAACAGGCCAATCCCATCCATCACAAGCAAGAGCACCACTACACCTACCAGAATTTTGCAACTTGATAAAGAGCACTTGGTGTAGATGGCCAAGATGTTGCAGAAAGTCAGGGGCGAATCTCCAGCATTTTTATTGGTGGGGGGGGGGGGGCAACAGGGGTCCATATCTGGATAGTCAAACGGCATGGGATGTATAATATTTTTTTCTCCGCATTATTGGGGGGGGGGCAACTACCACCCCCAAACGACGCCCCTTCAGAAAGTCAAGATGGATGTGCTTGCAGTGCAAAATCATTTTCTCCTTACTATATAGTGATTTTTTGTTTCACAAATATCAAAAGAGAAGAAAAAATTTGGTTCTATACATTTGCCTTGATAAGGACCCCATAATGGACTTTCTCGCCAAAGCAAGGCTTGTGGTTAATTTTTTCTTTAGGCTGATCAATACTAAAATGATTTTTTTTTTTTTCTTTTTTTTTAAATAAACTACAAAGAAATAAACAAGATCAGAAAAGTATTTCCATCTTCAGATCTCAGGAGGGCATGTTCGACTTTCAGCTATGTATTATTCAAATTACAGTTGGTTTTAGCACAGAAATCAGACAGAAAAAGAGAAATATGTTAGGCTACCAATTGATTTGGTAAATTTTTGTTTTTCTTGATTAAATCACTAGCTAAAAGATAAACATACCATTTGATGTGCCTTTTTACACTGTCCCAAATATGCTAATTGCTACCCTCACAAATAAGTCCCAGCCCTCCTTCCCTGGTGCCAGATAGTGCCCTACATACAAAGTATTTGTAACACTTTACAGATTTTTTTTTCAAGTTGGTTTTGTCTGGTCTTATGAAGTAACTGTTGATGGGAAATAAGCCTCAAAACAGAATGTAAATCAACAAAGTCATCAAAGTTTATTTAATAGCCTAGGGCTATATCTGGTCCCATTAGGAAGGGCAGCATGCATTTGAAAAGGGTATCAATTACGTAGAATAGCTATGCTATTTGGAAAGTACATTAAAAGGCAGGTCAGCTTACAGGATTCATCATCAAGTGCATGTTCATCTTTCAATTGAAAACTTAATTGAGAAAACCAAGTCAAGCTAGCTTGAAAGAGAAGTAAATGCAACCACAATCAAACAATTCATGGTAACCAACTGTAAGTAAGGAGCGACGCTGCTAAATAGCAACTTAAACTCTAAAAAACGGTTACCAATAGATATATCAAAAGAATCAGCTTATTATGCTGATTCCAAATATATAAGTTTCATTAAGTTTAGTGTTAGAAATCAAAGAAAATTTGCCTGATTTTCTAAAAAGAGGGGAACAACCCCTAAAAGTCAAAGAATCCTAATGAAAATCACACAATCAGATTCAAGGTATCAGAGAACCTTATATCACAGGTTTCAAGATCCTATCAGCAAAAATGCGGAATTTTCTATTTTTTGCTGGAAGAAAGATCATAGATGCCTGTTTATTTGTTTTTTTTGCTTTTCTTCCAGGAGTGATCGTATTGACCCAGTGGTCCTAGAATTTCGAGAGAGAACTCATTCGAACAGAAATTAAAAGTTCTAGTGTCTTTTTTAAGTGACCAAAAAGATTAGAGGGCAACTAGGCCCATCTCCCCCGCCCTTTTTACCAAAATCGTCCGATCAAAATTTAAAGATAGCCATTTTGTTCATTATAGTTCAAAGACCCAATATCTATGCCTTTGAATATAAGACGGCCCCCACAGCCCCAGTGGAAAGGTCTTAAAGTTATGAAATTTGCCCATTGTTTATGAATAGCATTTGTTATTGGAAAGTATGCATACATTTTGGGTGCTGGGGCAAACTTTCTGCTAGGGATTTTTCCAGGGGATGAAATTGTCAGGGGAAATTTTTACACTGGAGGAATTTACTTGAATTCTTATACAGAATTCTTTTTATATTTCTTGCTTTCTCTTTTCTGTTTCAATTTTATGCATGGAGCTGTTAAGGCTAATTGTCCGGGGCAAATTTTCACCGGGATTGAATTGTCTAAAGGATATTTCCGTGGGGAGGGGGATTTCTCCGTCAAGGTGGGGCCAGATTTCCTGGCATTATTTAAAAAAGGACCAGAAATTAAATATTAAAAAAACAATTTTTTTCAACTGAAAGTAAGGAGCAACATTAAACTTAAAACAAACAGAAATTATTGCATATATGAAGGGGGTTGTCCCCTACTCAACACCTCACTCTTTACGCTAAAGTTTGAATTTTGTCCCAGTTCTTTAAGAATGACTGCTGAAACACAAGGGTCGTTTAACTAAAATAATAAGAAGTTTTTTGAAAGTACTAAAAAACTTTAGCGTATGAGCGAGGTGTTGAGGAGGGGACAATCCCCTTCATATATGTAATAGTTTCTGTTCGTTTTAAGTTTTAATGTTGCTCCTTACTTTCACTTGAAAAAACTTTTTTTTGTTTATTTATAATACAAAACTGCTGGTATGCCAATCACATGCACTGACTCCATAGGGGCTGTCGGAGCCCGAGTCCCCTCAAAAATTTGTTTTGGGGCCCAATAATCTAAGAATTATTCTTGTAAAATCAATCGATGAGGTATTATAACAACAAGTAGATCTTAAAATCCTACTTAAGTGATATTTTTACTGCAAGAACCTGAAATTAATATTTCAAGTTTTACAGAAAAAAAAAACTAAAACAAAACTGTAATACTATCTGTCTATATATATTAATTTCATACTACCTTCTTTCTCTGGATTTATTTTGTCCTGTATATGTACATGCACATATTTCAATCTTGTACCATACTTATTGTTCAGTTTCTTTACATTTGTCTTATATATGTACATTAGATCAATCTGTCATCATATTAAGGTAATGATCAATCTGATCAATTATTTCCACTTTTTGTTCAAAAGCTTGGCTTATATTTGTATAGTATAAAACAAATAGGTTTGCCCAGCATAATTGATGGTGATTTTAATTGCGACTTATCCAAAATATGGATTTATCAATCAGCTTGTACGTCAATGATAACAAGTGAGTTTGGTAGTTATTTTCGCGTTCTCACGAAAGATGGCAATTTTACATATATACACAATACTGGTCAAACTTCTAATCTAGATCATGTCGCTGTATCCCATAATCTCTCTGCTGAAGTGGTGAAGTTTATTTCTGACTATCAGTTATCCGATCATCTCCCTATTACATCCTCTGTCCAGCTCCATCCATGATTTCAAAGAACAGAATAATTATGCGATTCCTCCTAGGCTAAAAACCCGTCATGATTGGGCTGGAATCAATTCCGATTTGTTTGCTTCTTGTATGGGTTTTAATCAAGCTGTCCCACTTCAGAAAATACGTAAGGGTATCATTCCAGGCTGGTCTTCGAATCCTGGTCTCGTTTCTTCTTGCCTCGAAGCAAAATTTTGGTTCAATCTTTGGAAAGATTACGACCGTCCTTTAACGGGTCATGTGAATCTTGTTTGTCTTTATACAAAGAGAAGATTTTCTAAGGCTCTGACTCTTCATCATAGAAACCTATTAAACGTCAATTTGGCATGTCCTGAAAATGACAGAAATCTTCTTTTGAGAATTATCTCTTGCGGGGATGAGTCTCCCTCATCTTTCTCTCTGGCTGACATTCTTGATGAGGAATGGTATGCCTACTATGAATCCGAATTTGCTGCTCCTGATCAGCACCTTGAATTTTTTTATGAAACAGAGTTAGATAATTTCCTTGCTACCAGTCCCAAGAGAGTTTGTTGTTAGCACATCATCAATTGAAGATGTCATTCGGCATTTGAAACCCAAATCATCCAATGGTATTGACCACATCCGTGCTTTACATTTGAAGTTTGGTGGATAGGCATTAGTCCAACACTTGGCACTTTTAATGCTGATGATTTTTATACACCGAATTGTACCCTCTTCTTTCTGCATTGGAGATCTTATCCCAATTTCCAAAAAAGGAAAACTGAACACAGAATGTTCACCATTTCAACCTATTACGATTGTGACTTCCTTTTGCAAAGTCTTGGAGCTTGTTTTCTACTCTGACCTTGAACAGACATGTTACACTACACCTCACCAGTTAGGGTTCTAGCGGGGAATAGGTTGTGCTGATCCCCTCACAGTTGTAGGTAATACACTAATTAATGCTGAATCCTCAGGAGAACGTCTAGTTCTAACTAGTCATGATATCAGACGTGCCTTTGATTCCCTCATCCACCCAGTTATACTCCTCAAAGTGGCCAAACATGGACTGAAATCCTTGGTGATTCACAGCTTTTGAGATACGTTTTCTCAATTAAGTATTTGCCTGAAACTATCTCCAAATAAAAAAAAAGCCCTGTTCCACATAGGAAACTCATTCCTGTCTTGAAAAGTGCACGTCAAGGTGCAGTTTCTTCTCCTATTCTTTTCAATAATTGCGTGTTGGATGCTCAAGACCAGTGCCCCACATCTTTGATTCTATCTTCATTGAATTGTGTCTCTAGTTTGTTATGCAGATGACGCTTTAAATCTCAGCCGTAGCTTTGTCCCACTTCAACATAAGTATCTTAAACTTGTTCTTGGTTTCAATGCTGATAAGGCAGAAATAGTGCTTTTTAATCTGAAAGGTGAGCCACTATCCTTTACAGCGCTTGGCAATGACCAGTGTTAGAGCTGTTGATCACCTTGCTTATCTAGGTCTTCCCATTGGTTCATTGCTATGCTGCACCTGATCCCTGTTCCTAGACCATCTCATACAATGTATATCTGGTTCTTATGTGTCGATTGTTGCAATAAAATTTTGGTTCAACCACCTACTATTAGGTAGCCTTTTCAATGCTGTAGTCTTCCTTCACATCTTGTATATTGCTCTGTTTTGGAAGCTGTTTACTAGAACTGATTGTTTGAAAGTCTGGTCCATTTTGTTTTGGTTCACGCAGTATTTCCTTTGTTACCACCTTGGCATCAGAATTCTTCATTGATTAGAAAACTTAAACTCGCTGACACTGGTCTTGCAATTTCTAAATTAACTGCCAAGCATAACCGAAACTGAATTCTTCAGGCAATGATTGGTATCCTGTTTTGATTCACTAGTATTTTTGTATGTATGTGTCATGGCCATATTTAGTGCAGTAATATTCAAATTAATGTTTTATTTTTATATTTAAATGTCACTCCAATGACAAGAGTTAGTGCAGTAATTGGTTCCTTGCCCATATGTTTCTGTTTTGTTTGTTTGCTTTTTTCTTCTTTTCTTTTTCCTCTACTCCGTCTTATCATGTCATGTGAATGATGGATGTTCAACAAATAAATAAATAATAATACTAAATTTTAAAATGTTACTTTACTTAATGCAAACAGTCAGATAAATAAAAAGAAATACTCAATATTTTACCCATCCTCTTCAGATTAAGTAATAATTAACGTAATAATTCATTATTGTTGAATATAATTAAGAAAGATATGCAAAGCCTATGTTTAAATAAAAAAAACTGGTATAAAAAAATGCAAACAAATTAAAAAAGGGCTTTTTAATACTGATTATTAATGCATAAATGAATATCAAAACTTGAACAGTGAACTAAGAAGAGTTGACTGTGTGACTAAAATAATCTTAATTCTTCAGTTATTACATTATATTTGTTCTGATGATTAACACCATGTGACTTGATATTCATTTCTTCAAATTAAATATTACTAGCAGAAAGAAAATGGTCAAGATCATGCTATAAATACAAAAAAATGCTCAAAGTCAAGGTTAAGTTAAATAAAAACCAGCAAAAAGCACTACTTAGAAGCACTACTGGGAGCTAGTGTTTTTGTAAATTAGCATCCTGGTTTGAGCTGTTCTATTACAGTTCAATGTCTATGCCAACAAGGACTAACAATTAGAGGACACAAAGGCATAAACTCAAATATTTTTCAATTGATGGAAATCTGAGAGAAATGACATGCCTGAGTTAAAAGATAGGTCAGGACGTTTGGGGTATAAGTGTACATCTCATGATATTCAAAACAAGATCATTAATCTACTAAGAAAGTCTGTGTTGAGAAAGGTATTGGATTCAATCAAGAAGCCTGAACATTCTTCTATTATGGTAAAGTGATTCTTCAATACATGAGCAAGTGTCATTTTGTATTTACATGAGTAATGAGTTCTAAATCACCAACAGAAACTTTATTTGCTAATATGAGACCCCCAACACTGAATCACAGACTCTGTTTAGTATTTAAAAGACATTTTTGCTCATCTTGATTTTTAAATTGATCACTTAAGAAGATAGTGCTATGATGGTGCCTTGAATATGGAGAGAGGGGGGGTAGGTTCAAAAGAATATAAAAGTTAGTTTTGATACAGAACCAACAGCACATTATGTGCCCTGTACTGCTGATGTCTTAAACTTGACAGTTGTAAACAGACTCCATCATCTTACGTAAAAATGTAAAGGGATATTATGGCTGTAGCCAAGAACCTAATAAACAGTATAAAGGAACCAAACAAAAGGATGGGGCTTTTCAGAAGTGTATGCTGTGAGGGTGCCAACAACCAAGCTGGCTTACAACCTCTTTGCCTAACTCAATGGACAAAGAAAACTCCTAGTATCTTGAGAATATTGAACAACTGCAAAGAACTTCAAGTTTTTTGAAAAAAATTCAGCAGAGGACAAAACAGAAGCAGGTTATAAATGTACAGGCTACCTTGACTTAATGTTACAATTCAAGACTTATTTCTTTTGATGCCTTTATTGCAATGCAATGAATCCTTTAGAGGACATCAATGAAAAAATCAAATACCCCCATCTAGGTGTTGCTGACCTGGAAAAACATATGAGGGTTTGATTTGCATACTGAATGGAAGGCACGATAGTTTTGAACACTCTTGGGAATTGTGTTTAAAAGAAAAACCTTCACGAATTGATTATCCTTTGCTTCCACAGAATCAATGTATACCAAAGAACTATGAAAACACTGAAGCCAGCTCACTAGTCACCACACATTTTCAAAACCTCCTAAGAAATGCTACAAAGTTCTCCATTGAAGTTTGTGAAATGGTGCAATCTTGCATTACTAAGAGGTTTGCATCAACACACAGGTCATTGCAATTCAACAAGGGTGCTTGCTTTTATCACACAGAGGTGAAACTAATGTAGAAAATCAACTGAGTTTTTCAAAAATGACTTGGCATTGAGCAGACTGCACTTACACTTAGACATGTTAGATGATATTCCTAATAAAAAAAAAAAAACTGGTCTTAAAAACAGGCATGATGTAAGAAAGTAATTTACACAAGAGCCTGCAGTTGGGAAATGCTATGTAAAGTAGTGAAGGACATTAAGCTTCTCAACTAATTCCAATTGCAACATTAACAGCAGAATGATCATTTAGTACCCTTTAATGTCTGAAGTTGTATTTCCAATCAACAATGGGATAGAAGTAATTGAAAAACTTGTCTGTTCTTTATGTTAACCCAGTAATGACCAATGTTCCCGTTTGGGAAAAACAAGTCTGTATTTTTTTTTCTGGTTGTATAGTCAGTAGAAGAGTGAATTTTTGCTCACCATAGTTTTTCCCGATGGCAAAATTGTTAACACAATTTTTCTCATTTCCAATATTATAAAGTAGGTATTTTTTGTATTTTTTCGAAAAAGGCCAATTTTTTTCAGTTTTAGTAAGGCTGGTAAGGGATGTGTTTTAGTCATCAAAAAGAAAAAGGACGCTAAAGGGCTTTTGTTTTTTGGGTAGCTCTGATCTCATTTTTCATTTCTATGGAGTGCAACAACAGAAAAGAAATAGTTTTGATAGCACTAGTTAGCACTACTTCTTTTTCTTCCCAAATGGGAGCATGGGTCAGAACCTGTCTACCTGCACTGCTGTTTGGCTTTGGAGCTTTCATATTTTGTAATTTATAAGTTCTGGATGCTGGTTAAAGGAGTTAAAGTGCAGTCCAGGAACATATTTAGGGATGTTTAGGGACTTGTCCTTGGTACAATATTGAAAACACGTTTCTTTCTAGATGAAGAATACAACCTGTCTCTCTGTAAAAGAAGCCCTTGCAGTCTTAGATGAGTTTCTGATGCAGAGAGCGACAGTTAAAGTATTGACATTGCTGTGATTCTGCCCAACCCAGACCCTAATAGCAACAAGGAGCAAGGGGATGAGGACAATCTTCAAAGCCTGTAGAGTTTGCCACCCAATGTTGCTGTTACTTTGGAAGTCCAAGTAGGAGGTTCAAACACTAGGGAAGATGGAGCTAATCTTTCTAGTTCAGAGGAAGACGTTCCTTTAAGCCTGTTGACAAGGAAAAGGGTAAGAAAGCCTGCAAATAAAACGACTGCGAAAGCCCATGTCTCTGCTCCTAGATGGAAGAAAAATCAAAAGGCAGGACTTACTGATCATGATTATATCCCAAAACTAGACAACAAGCAGGTGGAACTCCTAGAAAAATCTGAATCTGAATTTTTTTGTGAATTTATGACAGAGATATCTGAGCCCGCATAATCAGAGGCAACGCTGTAGCGCTGCCTATAGTGAAGGCCATACAGCTCCAATATTTTATTATTTATTTATTATTTGTTATTTTTTTTTCCCAGAGGCACTTCATATGGAAGGGGTCATCGTAGAAACTTCAAAAGGGGCTCATTCGATTGGAAATCGAGAGTTCTAGTGCCCTTTTTAATAGTCGAAAATGATTGGAGGGCAAATAGCCCCCCCACGCCCTCCCCACACTCTCAGGGCAAGAGTTTTAAGTTATGCCCTGGGGGCATATAAGGTTTTTATAGAAGGCGTTGTCATAGAAACTTCAAAACAGGCTCATTCGATTGGATATTCAAAGGGCTAGTGCCCTTTTTGATAGTCGAAAGTGATTGGAGGGCAAATAGCCCCCCCCCCACGCCCATCATTTCCCCAAACACATCCAATCAAAATTTTGAGATAGCCATTTTGTTCAGCGTAGTTGATTTCCGGATAGAAAATATGATTTTAAGGAGGACCCTCCCCCACAGCCCTCGGGGCAAGGATTTTAAGTTATGCCCTGGGGGCATATAAGGTTTTTATAGAAGGCGTTGTCGTAGAAACTTCAAAAAATGCTCATTCGATTGGAAATTCAAAGGTCTAGTGCCCTTTTTAATATTCGAAAGTGATTGGAGGGGAACTAGCCCCCCCACGCCCATCAGTCTTCCACACACATCCAATAAAAATTTTTAGATCGCCCTTTTGTTCAGCGTAGTTGATTTTCAGATAGAAAACATGTTTTTGAAGAGGACACTCTCCCACAACCCTCAAGGCAAGGGTTTTAAGTTATACCCTGGGGGCATATAAGGTTTTTATAGAAGGCGGTGTCATAGAAACTTCAAAAAAGGCTCATTCGGTTGGAAATTCAAAGGGCTAGTGCCCTTTTTAATAATCAAATGTGATTTGACGGCAACTAACCCCCCCTCTCACGCCCACCTTCTCCCCAAACACATCCAATCAAAATTTTGAGACAGCCATTTTATTAAACGTAGTTTTAAGTTCTGGAAATTAGGTCTTTGAGGATGACAACTCCCCCACAGCCCCCAGGGCAAGGGTTGTAATTTAAGGATTCTCCGAATCCTTCATATTATTTCGTATGGAAGGAATGCTCGTATAAACTTTAGAGAGGGCTCATTTGATTGGAAATTGAATGTTCTTGTTCACTTTTTAAGAGTCAAAAGAGATTGGAGGGCAACTAGCCCCCCCCCTAACGTAGTCTAAAGTAATGTAATTTACTTAATTAACGCAAGATTAAGTTAATTAAAATTGCTCCTAACGCAGTTTATCGGATCACCTTATTTTGCGCCCCCCCCCTAAAAAAATCCTGGATCCGCCCCTGGTGTAAGGGCACGATAACTTTTAATTTGTAATTTAATGAACCCTGTTCCAAAGTTTATGCGACCACCTCTTCCACATAAAGTATCCCTGGAAAAATAAATAAGTATTAATTCATTGAACCCTTATGGCTCTTTACTTGGGTAACGCTAAAGCATTGCTTATGACCTAAAAGGTTGAGTAGAAATTTCAGCTTCCATTTTTATGAATATCCGAAATTATCTGACGGGAATATGTTTGGGGGAGCATATTCCACGACTGGGAAATTTCTGCTGGGTGGAATTTAACGCGGGGGAATTATCAGAAGGAAAAGAAAATGTTCTTGGAGGGGGGAGGACTTTCCCAGGGGGTGAGTTTTCCAAATGTGAATTATGCAGAGAGGGGACGACTAAACCCATTCGATAATATTCTAAATTTTACATCTGAAAGTAACGGGAATAAAGAATCAACGGAAATGTCAGAGATAGGACTTCAGGTTCCTTTAGACGATTATTTTCGTGTCTTTTGAAAAAAGACATTTTCAAAAGACAGATTATTTTCATTTGTATTACTTTCTCTGTGGCTGCTCAATTATGCATGTGAGGGGGGAGCTTTCCCCTCACCACTGTTTACGCTAAGGTTTCAGTTTTTATCTCAAGGCTTAAAAATGAACAAAATGCGATAGATAGATAACTCAAAATAACATATATAGAATAATATATGCACATAACACGGAACAATGAATCAAAATTGCATATTATGAGCTGAGGCTCACCCAAATCATGGGCCAGGGGGCTCACCATTCCACAATCTATGAAAGCAATCCTGCAATAACTAAAAATATAAATTATTTTTGAGTATTTTGACGTCTTCCACAACTCAAACGGTCCAACATTCTACAGGCCAAAGAGTCTCTCTAATCTCCTAAATCGGGAACGGAGGAGATAAGTGAAGTTCCGCCCCGTATTGGATGAGTCTCCAACCTCACCCTCCCCCTCTCCTACTGTCAACGCTAAAGTTTTCTTCTTTTTGCCAACTACGCTGCCCCCCACTCCAAAGACTTTAATAAGATATAGTTGTATAAGGGAAAAACACATAGTAAATCTATTAAAAAATACGGAAAATTGCAGTCATACTTGAAATAACGTTAAAACACACACTTTACAACAAATTCTAAATTATTGTGGCACAAAAAATCCAAAAAATGGTCTAATCAACATGACCTTGTTCTTTCTGCATCAACAAATGGAATAACCCAGCTACTGTTTTAGAAGCTATTATTTCGATTATTCATTGTTGCGTGAAAAAATCAGGTTTGATTTTTCAAAGGCATGTATTAAAGCTGTCTATAGCAAAGGCCATAAGGCTTCAATGTTTTATTATTATTAATTAAAAAAAAAACCTTACATAAAAATAAGTTTTATAAAAAGAGTAAAAAGCCATATTGAACTCAGGATCAAAAGAAATTAAATCATATTATTTTTAGAACTCAAAAAGACCAGAAATTACTGTTAAAGGATAAACGAAACCCCACAAGAACAAAAATTAAAATTAACTATCTTACAAACATAAAGATAACTAGTGCAAACATAAATAAATGAATAAATCTTATATAGCTTCAATATTTTTTATTATTTCCCCCCCCCCCAGAGCTGCATTATATGCAAGGGTTAAAAATACCATTTTGTTAAAAATAGTTGAAAGGTTAAGTAACAAACTCTGGCGTCGACAAAACCCCCCAGGGCCCAGGGGCAGGAACGGATTCTCGTATAAACTTCAGAAAGGGCTCATTTGATTGGAAATTGGAAGTTCTAGTCCAGCTCTTAATAGTCAAAATTTATCGAAGGGTAAATAACCCCCCCACGCCTTTTTCCCCCATCCCTTCCTTTGAACTAATTATGTTTATACCTGAAGGCCCAATGAGAGTTAGAATTTTTTGGTATTAACACACACCTATTAGGCATCTTCTCTCCTCCCTAACAAGGAAAGAAACAGAGAGTGTAAGGCAGTGGCGGATCCAGGGGAGGGGCGAGGGGTGCCCCCTCCCCCTAACGTAGTCTAAAGTAATGTAATTTACTTAATTAACGCAAGATTGTGTTAATTAAACTTGCTATTTTTTCAATCCATTCATTGTTGTTAATCGCTTTCCACAAGCTATGCAAGTCGTCTATTGTTCATATATAAGGTATTTATCAAAGAGGTAATCGTATAGACTTTGAAAAAAGCCTCATTCGATTTAAATTGAAAGTTCTAGATCCACTTTTTTAAAGTCAAGAATAATCGGACAGTAAGCACCCCCCCATGCCATAAAAACTTGAAACTTTTTGCAATCAAAAACGAGGAAAATTAATTAAAAAAAAACTTTCCGAAAAATAAGTTTTTCAAAAAAAAGTAGAGGCCATTTTAAACTTAAGATTAGCAGACACAAATACCTGGTAAAATTAAAACTCAACATGACCAGAAATTACTATTTAAGAATAAATGAAACCCAAAACGAACAGAAATTAAATAAACAGTCACAGTCAAAAACACGCAACAAGTAATGATATAAATGAATATACAGATCTTAAAGCGAGTAATTCTTAGACTTAATATGAACATCAAGCTTCAAGCGAAAAAAAATAGCTTGATATTAAAGTATAGATGAAACTTGAAACGAACAGAAATTAAATAAACAATCAATGCGAACAAACATACAATATATTAGCGTAAATGAATAAATAAATCTTAAAACAAGTGAAATTTAAATTGAATATGCAAATCAAGTTTGAATCGAATGAAAATAACTACAAACAAGAGTTTGGGTATCGCCTCACTGCAGAAGCCTAAAACCTACTGCGTCATTGGCGCTTTACTGAAAACGAATTATATTACAAAAGCTTTCTTTTGTACTTAATATTGAAGATAAATATTAAAATTACAGTAAAATTTTGAACTGATGAGCTTTCAGAAATTAATATCATTATACATAAAATATTCAGTTTAATTTATTAGTTCTTTTCAAGATGGGTCAAGACAAATATAGTTTTACTGCAAGCAAAATTTGGATACTGCCCACTTTCTTTAACTGTTAAAATCAAAAGCCTTCTGTGTCATTGGCGCTTCACTGAAAACGAATAACTCGTAATTAAAAATCTATATTTTTTCAGTCCTTACAGCATTGAAAACGAAAATAAAAATTACAGTGAAAAAAAAGGTCTTGAACTGATGGATCTTTCAACAATTAATATCATTATATATCTAATATTCAATTTTATTTTGTTTATACTTTCCAAGACTGTTCAAGACTCATATAGTTTTCAGTAAGGCGCCAATGACGCAGTAGGTTTTAGGCTTCTGCAGTGAGGCGATACCCAAACTCTTGTTTGTAGTTATTTTCATTCGATTCAAACTTGATTTGCATATTCAATTTAAATTTCACTTGTTTTAAGATTTATTTATTCATTTACATTAATATATATTGTATGTTTGTTCGCATTGATTGCTTATTTAATTTCTGTTCGTTTTAAGTTTCATTTATACTTCAATAGCAAACTATTTTTTTTTGTTTTAAGCTTGATTTTCATATTCAATCTAATCATTACTCGCTTTAAGATCTATTTATTCATTTAGATTATTACTTGTTTTTTGTTTATTGCTATAATTGCTGATTTATTTTCTGTTCGTTTTGGGTTTAATTTATTTTTTAATAGTAATTTCTGGTCATTTTGAGTTTGAATTTTAACAGGTATTTTTTTCTGCTAAGCTCAAGTTCAAATGGCCTTTAATTTTCTTGGAAAAACTTAATTTTCAGAAAGTTTTTTTTAATTAATCCATGAAACAAGGCGGTATGCAACACAGCAAAACGACCCTTCATTTACAATAGATTTCAATGATTTGGACTCTTTGTGGCCATCATGTTTCTATCAGGATACCATAAGCTGACAAGTTAAAGATTAGACTGAGCCAGATCAGATGATGTTTGTACTTCCTTGGTCGGAAAAGCGATGAGCAGAAATAAATTAAAAAAAAATAAGAATTACTTGCACTGAGAATCTGGATACGACTGACAAAATGGCCAAAGTCAGGCCTTTGATTGATCTGGTAAATAAGAAAATTCAAAAATTTCGGACTTTTTGTTGTAAGTTATCAGTGGATGAGCAAATGATCCCCTTTTTCGGGAGGCATAGTTGCAAGATGTTCATACAAGGCAAACCAATAAGATTTGGTTATAAGCATTGGATACTTGCATGAAGTCATGGCTTTCCCTTTCATATTCAGATGTACTGCCCATTATGACCTCTTTTTTGACAATTTCTTTAGTGGTTATGACCTACTCGTTGACCTTCACCATCTTGGATTCTGTGCTACAGGAACTGTGCAAGAAACCAACTAAAAGAGTGTAACTTAGAAAATTCAAAAGAGCTAGAAAAGCAAGAGAGAGGCTACTATAACAAAAAATCGATAGGGATAATCCTGGCAGTAAAACGAAATGAAAGTAAGACATTTTGTGCTGCCACTAATTACGATTCCATTGAACCCCTGTATCCAACTAGGATCTTTTTAGCTGCAAAGAAAAATGATGTAGCTTTCGGCCAACCGACGCTAATCAGAAATAATGGCCAAGGAATTGGTGTTTTGGATCTTCTTGATAATGTGCTGTCAGCTTATTGGCCAATTCTACGTGGAAAAAAGTGGCACTGGATTATAGGACAAAACCTTCTGTGTACACTACTTGTTTCTTCCTGGAAGTTTTATTGTCATCTTCATGAGGATGATGAAAACGGAAGAATCAGCCAGCTTAATTTCGTTAGAAAGGTTGTCCAGGGACTTTTAAACAATGAAACACTCCACGTGCCAAGTTCCAACACAGGCAGCTCTGGCACTTTGACTATTTTCCCCGAAAAATATGCAAGCCACTCTCTCATCACAGCACTCAAGCAGAGACATTGTATTGTTTGCAAGAAAAATATGTAATTAGAGCATAAAGAGTGTGGAGTTCGTCTTCATCTTCATGAATGTTTTGAACAATTTTATCCTTAGTTCTGTTTTCACTTACTTTTCTTTAAAATAAATGAAGTAGAACTTATGATTTCTTATCCCATTCATGCCCAATGATCCCAAATTGGAACATGTTGCTGCTGCTGTTGGGATTGGTGTTAAATTTTATTTTCTGTACTAAAACCTAAGTTAGACTCCCATTGGTCCATCCTATAAAGCTCTTGGAGAAATTTCATCTGCATCTTGTCTTTGGCATTAATAGGTTAAGTGAGATGTTTAGAATGAATTAGATATCTGACAAGCCATCAATGACCATCAATGAAATTAAGTAATCCAATAATATGCTTAACATTTGCACCTTTCTAAAGACACTGTAGCCCTAATAATGGCATTTAAATCCATATTACAAACATTTATAAAATAGAGAATTAAATACACACAAAATACTTATTTTTCAGTTTTGAAATATTAGTTCTAGTTTAGCATTGTATTACTATAGTACTGCAATAGTTCCTTTCAAATACTCAAATATCTTTAAGGGAATAGGACCCAATTAAAACCTACTATTTACATACTTTGTGACTGAAAGTATTAGGTATACTTGTTAGCTTTATTAAAGAGCCTTATTCACAGTAAGCTTAAATTAGCTATTTCGCTCATTAATCAAAGTGCTATTACCGTGAGACAGCAATATATTTTACTCTTTTAAGGATAGTTTAGGATTCACTATATTCCAATTTCAGTCTTTTTCAGAGCTATATTTTCACTGCTGTGTAATTGTCCATAATCATAATTGCTACTGTAAGTTACAGAAGTAATATTGCTAACCAAATTTACAGTCTGTAAATTAAATTAACTATTTACAAATATACCATGTTTCAATGTTTCGTTTTGTTTTTCTAAGCCAAAAATGTGTCAGACATGTTGAGTTTCTTTGAGTGTCAAGTTATTGGAAGTTAAGTTTTCAGGGTTCTAATGTTGATCATATGACTCTAAAATGCTTAAAGAACTTAATAGCTGCCTATTTCTCATCTAAAATTTAGAGAATTCTTTTGGACAAAAACCCTGAGTTGGGCCCCCAATGTATTTTTTGGCAATTTGGCCTCAATGGCACCAATGAAACAATACTTTTGATCAAATCAGAAATTGAAAAAATAAGGCAGATGAACTTCAGTAGTCTCTGCACTCAGACAGAAAGGCAGCAGTTAACCAATTATATGAAAACTGACTCTCCAGTCTTTTGTGCAACAAAGGCATAGAAGAGGATATTTTTTATTTGTGGGAGCATAATGAATAATCTCTGAGGTCTTTCCTTCACTTGCTTAACTCCTTGGATCCAAAGCTCAAATTTACTCAAGAATCAAAGGTAGACAGGTGTCTTCCTTCTCTGTATGTCCTGGTGCACCATAATGATACATGTTTTGTTTAGAGTGTGGGGTCTATAGAAAACCTACACACAGTGACCATTACCTAAATTATTCTTCCAATCAGTCTCCTGTGGTGAAAAGAGGAGTGGTCACTTCCCTAGTTGATAGAAAATTACAGGGTTGTTGATCATGTTTGCTGGATTCAGAGCTTGGCTGCCATAGAGATGTTTTATTTAGGAATGGTTATCAAATTAGTTTAACAGATTCTGTAATTGAAAAACGTATTTAAAAGTTGTCAAATAATGGGATACTGGTGAATGACATGTTTTTGGTTGTTAGATATTTGGTTTTAATTCTTCAAATTTGGGCTTTTATTGAAGTGAATTAATGTTATAATTTTGTTTTTTTATTAGTTTTTTTTCACATTGACTATCTTTATCACTTATCCTGCATTTTCTGGGGTTAGAAGTATCTGATATCTAATCAAGACTGATTGAAGCACAAATCCTGGTAGCCTCTGGCATCACTTTCATCCCATGAAATGATAAGGATAAATTATTAGGCTTATCGAATAAGTAACCTAGGTATTGTGAAAAAACAACAAATTTGGCTTCACTCCCTAAAATCTTAAAAATACATTTTGCCCCCTCCCCCTCCTTTAATTTTTTTGAATTGCCCGTACTGGCTGCTGTTGCAAATGCATACAACCCTGCCCAGCCAACAAACAAACACACACTAAATGGGGCAACATAGGTAAAGATATGATGCCCAGAAGTTGAACAGCTAATCACCACTTCAACAATTAAATCACTTTAAAATCTTTATTATCATAGCAGCGCAATCGCGCTGCCTAAGTAAAGAACAATGTTGGCACAATGTATTATTTTTTTTTTTTTAGGCCAGGGCACTTTGTATCAAAGCAGTTTTCGTAGAAACTTCGAAAAGGGTTAATTCGATTGGAGATTGGAGTGGCTTGTGCCCTTCTCAATATTCAAAAGTGATCAGAAGACAACTGACACCCCTTCCATGCCCACCATTTTCCCAAACACATCCAATCAAAATTTTGAGATAGCCATTTTGTTCAGCATAGTTGATTTCCAGATAGCAATTATGTTTTTGAGGAGGACACTCCCCCACAACCCTCAGGGCAAGGGTATTAAGTTATATCCTGCGGGCATATAAGAATGATGTTGGCACAGTGTATTATTTATTATTTTTTTTCCTTTAGACCAGGGCACTTTGTATTGAAAAAGTTGTTGTAGAAACTTCGAAAGGGGCTCATTCAACTGGAAATTGGAGTGACTTGTGCCCTTTTTAATAGTCAATAGTGATTGGAAGGCAACTAACTCCCCTTCCCCACCCACCATTTCCCAAAACACATCCAATCAACATTTTGAGACAGCCATTTTGTTCAGCATAGTTGATTTTCAGATAGAAATTATGTTTTTGAGGAGGACACTCCCTCACAGCCTTCAGGGCAAGGGTTGTAAGTTATGCCCTGGGGCATATAAGGTTTTTATAGAAAGCGTTGTTGTAAAAACTTTAAAAAAGGCTCATTCGATTGGAAATTCAAAGTGCCCTTTTTAATAGTTGAAACTGATTGGAGGGCAACTAACCCCTCTCTCACACCCACCTTTTCCCCAAACACGTCCAATCAAAATTTTGAGACAGCCATTTTGTTTGACATAGTTGAAAGTTCTAGAAATTAGGTCTTTGAGGATGACAACCCCCCCCCCCCACAGCCCTCAGGACGAAGGTTGAAAGTTATGCTCTGGGGGCATGTGAGGTTCTAATAGAAAGCGTTGCCGTAGAAATTTCAAAAAGGGCTCATTTGATTGGAAATTGAAATGGTGCCCTTTTTAAAAGTGATTGGAAGGCAACTAACACCCCTTCCATACCCACCATTTCTCCAAACACATCCATTCAAAATTTTGGGATAGCCATTTTGTTCAACGCAGTCGAAAGCTCTGGAAATAATAAGTGTGAGCAGGACACTTCCCCCACAGTCTTTAGGGCAAGGGCTTTAAGTTATGCCCTCGGGGGCATATAAGGTTTTTATAGAAAGCTTTGTAATAGAAACTTGAAAATGGGCTCACTTGATTGGAAATTGAGAGCTAGGGTTCTTTTTAATAGTCAAAGTGATTTGAGGGCAACTAACCCCCCTCTCACGCCCACATTTTCCCCATTCAAAGTAGTTGAAAGTTTTGGAAATTAGGTCTTTAAGGATGACAAGAAATCCCCCCAAAGCCCTCAGGGCAACGGTTGTAAGTTATGCCCTGGGGGCATATAAGGTTTTTATAGAAATTTCAAGAAGGGCTCATTCAATTGGGAATTGAAAGTGCTAGTGCCCTTCTTAATAGTTGAAAGTGATTGAAGGGCAACTAACCCCCCTCTCAAGACCACCATTTTCCCAAACACATCAAATCAAAATTTTGAGATATCAATTTTGTTCAACGTAGTGGAAAGTTCTGGAAATTGGGTCTTTTAGGATGATAACCCCTTCAGAGCCCTTAGTGCAAGGGTTATAAGTTATGCCCTGGGAGCATATAAGATTCATATAGAAAGTTATTGTAGAAATTTCAAAAAGGGCTCATTTGATTGGAAATTGAATGGGCTAGTGCCCTTTTTAATAGTCAAAAGTGAGTGAAGAGTAATTAACCCCCCTCTCATGCCCAACATTTCCCCAAACACATTCAATCAAAGTATACAGATAGCGATTTTGTTCAACATAGTTGAAAGTTCTGGAAATTAGGTCTTTTAGGATGATAACCCCTTCAGAGCCCTTAGTGCAAGGGTTATAAGTTATGCCCTGGGAGTATATAAGGTTTATATAGAAAGTTATTGTAGAAATTTCAAAAAGGGCTCATTTGATTGGAAATTGAAAGGGCTAGTGCCCTTTTTAATAGTCAAAAGTGAGTGAAGAGTAATTAACCCCCCTCTCATGCCCAACATTTCCCCAAACACATTCAATCAAAGTATACAGATAGCGATTTTGTTCAACATAGTTGAAAGTTTTAGAAATTATGTATTTAAGGATGAAAAACCCCCGAGAGCCCCCAGGACAAACGCTGTCAGCTATGCCCTGGGGGCATATAAGGTTTTTATAGATACTGTTGTCATAAAAACTTAAAAAGGGTTCATTCAATTGGAAATTGAGAGGGCTAGTGCCCTTTTTCATAAATAAATCTGCATCTCTCCATAGATAGAAATCATTAAAAATACTTGGCGTCACATTTAGTGACGATCTTTCGGTTGTAGATAACATCAGCCAGATCACAGTAAAGGCATCTGGTTTTCTTAAATCTTTTGCAAGTCTAATAATGTTTGGAATGAGAGAGCAGCTCCTTTTTCCTTGCCATAAAACCTATGTAATGCCCATAATGATGTATGGCTGTCCTGTCTGGCACCCATTGCTTACAGAGAAGCACAGAAACAAATTGGAAACATTTCAGGAGAGAGCCTGCAAAATAATTCTTTGGCCGAATTATAAAAACTATGAACAAAGCTTGAGCCAACTCAAGCTCCCAACCCTGGAGGAAAGGAGGCATCAAATACTGATGAAGTTTGGAGCTGACATCCGGAAGTCCTCAACACACTAAGATATCCTTCCTCCATTTATTTCAGAGACCCACGCACACAAAACAAGGTTGGCAACTCCGAAAGAGGGAAAAAAACTGTTGGAGTGCCTGCCTACACACTTGACAACAAGATATCTAAAATCCTTTGTGGCCTACTATGTCAGATGTTTCAATAATAGTGTCCTGAAGTAGAGGTGATGGTTCATCATTTGTGTTTTTCTTGGTGTTGTGTCTTTTTGTGCTTAAATTGATGATGCCCATGTTATTGTAGTGTAATAAAGGGAACAAATAAAGATTATTATTATTTTTAATAGTTGAAAGTGATTGGAGGGTAACTAACCCCCCTCTCATGCCTAACATTCCCCCAAACACATCCAATAAAAATTTTCAGATAGCCATTCTGCTCAACATAATAGAAAGTTCTGAAAATTAAGTTTTTGAAGATGACAACAACTTCTAATTAAAGAAGGGCTAGTGCCTTCTTTAATAGTTGAAAGTGATTAGAGAGCAACTAACACCCCTCTCACACCCACCATTTCCCCAAACACACCCAATAAAAATTTTGAGATAGCCCTTTTGTTTAATGTAGTTGAAAGTTCAGGAAATTAGGTCTTTGAGGATGACAACCCCCCCTCACAGCCCTTAGGGTAAGGGTTGTAATTTATGCCCAGGGGCATATAAGGTGTTTATAGAAAGTGTTGTTGTAGAAACTCAAAAAGGGTTCATTCAATTGGAAATTGAAGGTCTAGTGCCCTTTTTAATAGATGAAAGTGATTAGAAGGCTTGACATTTTATAGTAAAGATCAATGTGGGTAAAATGTATCATCTAGACCAGGGCACTTTGTACTGAAGGAGTTGTTGCAGGAACTTCGAAAATGCTCATTTGATTGAAAATAGAAAGAACTGATACCCTTTGTAATAGTCAAATGTGATTGGAGGGCAACTAATCCCCCTCCCACACCCACCCTCCCATTTGACCTTTATGCTTAAAAACTAAATTTTGCCTTAAGATTAAATTAAAATACACTGTGCTAATACTAATTCCCAATAAGGCATTTCAGCAGTATCCCAAGAATGACTGAGGGTATTATGTTTAAACTTTTGGAGCTACTTCTGCACGTAAAATTTAACCAAATCAAAATAGTGCAAGGGTATCCAAGCTATCAAAGATAGTAAACAGATTTTTTTGCAAATGATATCAAGTTTTCCATTTCAAGTCAACTAGAGATGGTATGAAACTAAATTAAACACTACTATTTGTGTCCAGATTTTTAAAAGGGTGTATGTTGTTAAAAATTGCTGAAAATTTTAATCCAACATACAAATAGCAGGTCAAAGTCTCAAAAAAACGAAAATATTTAAAGTATTATTTTCTTTTTCCCTGAAAAGACTATGTCAATATAAATGAACCAAAAATTAATTAAAAAAACTTTTTCCACAAAATAAGTTTTTCAAAGAAAATTAAAGAACTGCATTAAACCAAAAATGAGCAAAAATAAAATCAAATAATCTACCAAGCGTCAGACTACTGCAAAACCACATTGATAAATAAATGAAACCCAAAACAAACAGAAATTACAATAAATAACTAAGTCAGACTCAAAACAAGCAGAAATTATAATGAGTTGGGCTCAAAACCCCTATGCCTTCCCAAGGCCAGAACATAATTTGCACTTTACTGAAAAGAATATAAATGAATGTGCATTGTCAGTTTAATATACATAAACTGATATTTAGTAATCAAAATGTTAGTATTATTTGATTTATTAAATTTATAAAAGTAAAAACACTTATATTTTTTCAGTAAAGTGCAAATTATGCTCTGGCCTTGGGAAGGCATAGGGGTTTTAAGCCCAACTCATGTTAATTTCTGCTCGTTTTGAGTTTGACTTGGTTATTATTGTAATTTCTGTTCATTTTGGGTTTCATTTATTTATTGATGCTGATTTGTGATAGTTTCATGCTTGGTAGATTATTTGATTTTATTTTGCTCATTTTTGGTTTAATGGAGTTCTTCACTTTTCTTCAAAAAACTTATTTTGTGGCCAAAAGGCAGATTATTTCACTATTGCATTTGTCCAATTCTCTTAATAATAGTGTTCTTATCTTGATTATCTTAGCCAAACAAAAGACTAACAGTTTTAAATGCACTGCTAGTCAATAGTGGACCCTAATCATGGACACACACTTTAAGCTTGAGCCAAAAATTGGAAAATGCTACCTAATCTTGGATATGGGATCTTAAAGTTAGAAATAAGTATCTAAATCACACATACGCTTTATTATGATTATATTAATGTAAAATTCTAGATGAGCGCCTCTGTCAATCTTAGAAAGTAGTTAAATAATGTGAATGAAACTTTTTGGAATGGACTGAGAGCCTGAATGATCCTCTGGGAAGATTTCTTGAAGTGCCTACCTTCACCCCTTTCCCATCTAAAGGTCACTGATTCTTGATGACTATTTACAATCTTTGTGTTATAGCAGTGAAACCTTGGGAAAGATGTTTGGCTGAAATAAGGCAGAAGGAAAGTGTTTTTAGCCTCATACCTTTGTTTCTGAACCTTATATTTCTGAAATTTAGGGAAAAAAGCCTTGGCATGGCTTAAAATTCATCTCAAATAATAGAAATTGCATTTTCAAGAGCTAGAGTCAGTGAAAAAGAAACTGAGACCCCAAAACTAAGGTAGGCCTATAGCATGTTTTGCCAAATTTTCATTGACACAGACCTGTAATCTATGCAATCTTCTAAACCCTAGAAATAAGGAAGTCTACATTAAATCTAAGGTAAGTGCTGTGAAGCAGGATAATTTAAGTAGGCTAGGATGTAAGGTTAATGGTAAAATTGCAGAATAGCATCTCTCTAACATGATGGAAAGAATGAGAGTCATTTTTAGAATGCTCATTTTGAGCTCTTTTTTAAGATTAAATCTATGCTTGTGTCAATTCATCCTTACCCTCCCCCCTAATAGTCCTATATATAGCTTTAGGATATATAGGCAATCAGACTAAAAAAAGACACTAGCACAATGAAGGTTTTATTTTATAATATGCAGCAACATATTTACATCAATCAAATCATCATTTTTCCTTCTATTATTACTTACATTTTTAGCTGATTCAAAATAGTAATTATTCTATCCAATATTCAGCACAATTACTCAAGCTAATTTTAATATCTGGAGCCTATACAGCATAATGGGTTTTTACAACAGATCCATCAATATAAAAAGTAACAAACAAATACATAATAAGGGCTATATATGTGTCACAGGTGGGGGGTGTATTGTTGGGGTAATGACTACTTTTTGAAAAAGAAGCATAAAATAAGGGGTAAATTTTAACACAAAATACAAAAACCTAACCTGACCTGGGTACCTCCCCCCCCAAAAAAAAAAACAAAAAAACATTAAATATTGTATATGCCATTAAAACCATGCTGTACATTGTATTTCTCTACAGTGGTGTCTTGCATCATCCCATAGAAATGGGTTTTTCATTTAGTCTTCAGTTTGAGATATATAAAAGAGTGGGTACATTGAAGGAGTGCCTGCAAAATTTATTGTTACAATTTTCATTTAACCAACTTAATTGTGGAAAGTCAGTTCTTGTGGATTAAAAAAAAGGATTTATTATAAAACAGTAAGTTTAAAACAGATGTTTCAAGCCTTTTTATGCCCTATATATTTTTGTCATTTTCAAGAGCTCAAAAAGGGCTTAAATTTGAATTTCCAATAGGAGTGATTATCATATTGATAAAGAGCATAAAAAAGCCATTGAGTGATATATTCACCTTATTTGTAAGTCAATAATATGATTTGTGAAAAATTTACCAAATAAGGAATCTACCAAATAAGGAACCTAGGCTTGTACTATTGGTTAGTTTTGGGTAAATTTGGAGGAGTTTAAATACTGACCTAAAAATGAGGTGAACATACCAAATGCCTATTTTATGATCTTTCTGAATATAATAATTGATATAATCAGAAATTCTATTTTAAGCCCTTTTTGGACCCTTGAAGATGATAAAACCCTTTTTATAGCCAAGGCCTACTAAAAAATACAGAATTTTTTTTATCTTCAAGGGTAGAAAAAGGGCTTAAAATTGAATTCCTCAGTAGAAGAAATGGTAAAATTCTACTTTAGGTACTTTTGGCTATCTTGGAATGGAGCTAGGTTAGAAAAAATGAAACTTTCAGGGATGGGTCTACAGGCTAAATTATGTCCCGGGAAGGTATTTTGAAGTACCTACTTCCACTCCTTCTCCCTCTAGAGGGTCCTGAAATTGAGAGGGTACCTACTGAAATTTTGACAAAAGAATATTTTACCTTAATTGTGAGAATTCCGTTCCTTTTTATCTCACTTCAGCTATGAATATGCAATTTTTTTTATATGAGTAGAATTTAAGAAATGGCAATGTTTGTCTTTTTTCAAAATTTAGAAAATATTTTCATAGGCTATATTTAAAACCTTATAAATTGGGATTGTGCAATGTTGTGAAGCTGGAAACAATTTTATTGTACTTAATTTAGGCAAAAGATCTATTTTGCTAGATTTCACTTTTATAACACACACATTTTTAAAGGTCATCAAAGGTCAGGGCCCTCTAGAAGGAGAAGTAATGAAGGTAGGGGTAAAGTTCTACAAAATCATATTATTGAGTTAGGACTGAAGTGAATACGCCATTTGATGCCTTTTTTATGTTGATTATGAATATAATAAGCATTTCTATCAAAAATGAATTTCAGCCCCCTATATATGCCAATTCAGGGTTAGGTTAGGTATAGTCTATATAGGGGGGGGGGGGACTGAAATTCATTTCTGATAGAAATGCTTATTATATTCCTAATCAGCATAAAAAAAAGGCATCAAATGGTGTATTCACTTTAGTCCTAACTCAATAATATGACTTCATAGAACTTTACCAAGGTAGGTACTTCAAAATACCTTCCTGGGACATATTTTGGTAAAGTTCTATGAAATTATATTATTGAGTAAGAAATAAAGTGAATACACCATTTGATGCCTTTTTTTTATGCTGATTACGAATATAATATTCATTTCTATCAGAAATGAATTTCAGACCCCCCCTATATATAGCTAACCTAACCCTGAATGGGCATATATAGGGGGGGGGGCTAAAATTCATTTCCGATAGAAATGATTATTATATTTGTAATCAGCATAAAAAAAGACATCAAATGGTGTATTCATTTTAGTCCTAACTCAATAATAGGATTTCCTAGAACTTTACCCCTAACCCTGAATTGGCATATATAGGGGGGGGCTGAAATTCATGTCCGATAGAAATGATTATTATATTTGTAATCAGCATAAAAAAAGGCATCGAATGGTGTATTCACTTTTGTCCTAACTCAATAATATGATTTGGTAGAACTTTACCCATATTTTAGCCTCTAGAACCATCCCTGAAAGTTTCATTTTTCTAACCTATCCCCTTTCCAAGACAGCCAAAAGTAGCTAAAGTAGAATTTTACCAAAGAAATTATTGTGTTCAGAAAGAGCACAAAAAAGGCATTAAGTGGTGTGTTTAACTTATTTGTAGCCTAGGTCAGTAGCCTAATCTAAACTCTAAATTTAGGCTAGGTGAGCCTAGCCTATAAGATTTCTTATTTTATACCACAATCCAAATATCAAGGCTACTTTTCTGAAGATTCACTTTTATATATCCTATAGGCCTAGCTTAGAAGATCTGGGATAGGCCAGCCTACAATTGCAAAAGCAATCATTAGGCCTATTGTATTTAGACAGAGTGCTGAATGAAGAAATGGGTGGTGTATTTCTTTCTTTCTTGATCTGACTTCTATCTTACCATGAAGTATAACCATCAATTTAAGACCAAACAAATTTGTCATTTGGGGCCAAGGACAGTCTTTTATGAAGGATTTTCCAGGTAGGCTAGCTTACCCTTCGAATTAGGTTAATTTAGCATAAGAGATTAGGCAACAATTTCTACTTTAAGGTAAAAATAATGGGTTAATCAAGACCAGAAATAAAAAGTTAGTCAACTTTTTGTTTTCTGGGATTAATCAAATTTGGTTTGGTTCCAATTTTTCATTTAAGTTTCTTTTTCTTCCTTAGCCTGAGCAGATTAAATAGCGCTACCTAAGAACAATCACCATTTTAGGTAGCTACTTGTGGCTGATGGCACTCGAAGTGGGATAGTGGGCAGCATCTTCGCACGCTCTTGCCAGCTTTTGGGTTTCAAATGGTGCGTTCGAATATCCCTTAGCCGCTAAATACTAATCTCCACGGACAAATGCTGTAATAGATAACAACAAACAATTATCCGGCAACTTGTTAACTGAAATGCTATGGACATATATGAATAACAACATCAATTAAGTGTACTCAACTGTAAACATATTTATGTCCTCTCCAGCCTTTTCAACAGGAGAGATTACATTGCTAATCTAACAGTGCATTGTCTCTCACGTCACTCCCTAGTAATAGAAGCTATAAGACAACGAAAATGGTGCTACTTGGGACACATTATCATGCGACAGAAGATACTCCCCAAAACGGCTGGAACCCGCAGGGAACCCGAAAAAGAAGAAGGTTGAAAAAAAAACTCTTACAAGTGATGCCTATCACAAACCCAGGTGTGTTGAATTCACGCTTTTGAGTCAGTAAACCCACACAAAAAAATCAAGCAAATATAATACCGATAGTCGGGGAGAAAATTCAAAATGGCAAAGAGGTTGTGAAAAATGTTAAAAAACGTCGTCAGCAACAATTAAGAATCGCAAGATGAAGTTGAACTAATCTAAACAAGAGCAAAAGGAAAACCTTTGCCTTAAATTTAAGGGACAACTTGTGGCTTTTTCTGGAAACCCTAGCAATTGTTGGAGGCACAGGAGAAAGCGAGATAAAGTCAAACCTATTTCAAAACAAATGGTCTTAAGAGCATTGTATCTTTCCTTTAGGAAAGCTGGTCTATAGCCACATTCTGGGCATCACCAATGATGGCTTCACTTTGTTCAAGTAAAATATTCAAGCTAGAATAAGGATTGATGGAACTTAGGACACAGAGCTGTTGGACAAAACTGGCACGTCTTTTTAGTTTAAAGATAGGAGAGCCATTACTAAATCTTTGTTTAAAGAAAAAGCTTCCAATAATACTGAAAAAGTGCTGAAAACGCTGAGTCTCCCTTTTTCTGTTTTATTTCTCTAGTACTAATAGATCACTAGAATACGGTAGAGAACGGTTTAAGCTCATTTGAAAGCTAATATTTACATTTGCACTCTTTTTACGGTTTCATCATGACAGCGCCATCATAAATGCCTTATAGCATCAAAATGCGATTTTAGTGTCATTTCTGGAGTGTAAAGGCTTGAAACCATAACAGATCTACAAATGAAACCTCCGTGATCAAAAACACTTAAACTAGTGTTTAAGCCCCCCTCTTGAATACTCTCCTTCCCAGTCACCTTTAGAAGTGGAAAACAAAAAAAGAGCTTTGAAAAAACTACCAAATGAAAATAATTCATTCAACTACAAAGCAGATTCGTTAATGATAGATACTATTTATTTTCATTTTAACACTAAAATTAATTACGAAACTAATTCTTGGTAATTCCGAAAAATTGCTTGGTATCCGGACGTGTCTTCTTTTTCTTTCTTTTTTGCTTCTAGCGCTAGCGGGTCACTAGGACATCGTAGGGACGCTGAAATGGGTAATCATCCAAAGTCCTCGGAATTGGTGTTTTATTTCACACACTCCTATAAAGACGGGCATAAATCCAAAAATAAAACTGAAAGAGCTTAGGGAGTCGTGTGTAAAATCAGAGTTTTCACCTGTCCCTTGGTCATCCTTACCCAAGTACTAATTTAAAAGCTTAGAGTTTGCAATGAAACCAAAAAACACTTTAAAGGGCCATATTTTGATGATAGACCCATTCCTGAAAGTTTTTTTTTCAATTTGGAAAATTTCTGGGGTTACCCAATGGGTAATGAAAGCTAGAAACTGCGAATGAAGTGAGAAGCAAATTTTGAGATTCTAATCAGCGCTAGTTCAAACTTATTCTTAGGCATTGGGTTGATTTGAGTCAAACAGGAGTTAATTTAAATGGAGGTTAAGTTACATGAGGGTGGATTTAAGTGAGGGTTGATTTAAACAAGTGTTCACTTGAACGAGGATTATAGTTAAAAGGGTTTGAGTTGCATGGATTTTCAGTTACACGTGGGTTGAGTTACACGAGTGTCCAGTTTCACGAGCATTCAGTTCCAGGGGGCCTCAGTTAAATGGAACTGAGTTGCGCGGGATTTCAATTGAATGAAGGTTCAGTTAAATGGTGCTCAGTTGCACGAGGGCTCAGTTACACGAGTTGCACTCATACCGGAAAAAATCAATTTAGGCGTGACTACAGCAGCAATTATATGTCTGGTTGCAATATTTCTAGTTGAACATTATTAATCTTTCGAGCGTAAACGACCAATAAGAATATATATTTCAGGCATTATTTTTCGAAATTAGAGAAGTTAGAAGATTGGAAAAGCAGTTTCCCTATCTGCAAAATGAATGTGGGAAATGACACAAGGAAACAGTAGTAGTAGGAAATAATTGGGAACAAATTGATGCTGAATAGAAAATTTAAAAGCAGTTTATCACCATTTCAATTCCTTCTCTGGTAGTACAAGTGTGACATATACCAGAGTATGACATTTGTGATGTGAGTCAGATGCTAAGAAAAAAAATTTCTCCTGGAATTTCATGCGATAGCTTGGAAATAAATATTGTGTAATAAAATTTGATTTAAGCTGGCATAGCCTTTGCTTGTGAATATGATGTATATTTTAGAGTACAAAGACATTGATTGGGTGTCAAGAAATAAAGGTTAGCATGGGCTCTAAGTAGAAACAACAAGCTTCAAGACCATCTCGAAGGAGCTTATAATCATTTATTTAAAAAAAAAATCTTCTTGGGTTTTCGAGGGATTGACATTTTGAGCGTTTAATTAATGATGACCAGCAAAATATAGTGTTGCTGCCGAAATGCTTCTGTCAGCCAAGCTAACTAAAGATTATTGCAATAAATTAGATGGTCTAAGAAATTAAAAAAAAAATAATAATATTAATGCTCCTTTTAGGTTTACTTGAAGAGTGAATTTGATTATCACTCTTCGTGAAGTGCGGATTAGAAATCAATTTAACTGGATAGAGTTCAGGTATTCAGTTTAGCTGGTCATAATTAATGGACAGCTTAGGAACGAGCTTAACAAGGACCTCACTGTTTCCGTTACCCATATCCAGAACCTCAATAGCTTTTAGGTATATTTCGTTTGTGAAATATTTTTAAGCCATAAATTTTGAAATACAATAAAGTACTTGCACTTTTATAAACTTGGCCTTTTCTTTTACATTCAAAGAATAGGAGTAAAGAAGATCCTTAGCCATGAGATTATCGGTATCTAGAGCACGTGTCATAAAAGCTATAAAGATGTTACTTTTAGGGCTCTTTGACTTGACTCTGATTACAGAAGGATGCTTGTGATAATTGCTTGAAAACATCTTATCGGAACTCATGAATTCTCTGTTTATACTTCCTACCTAAACTGAGTCAATGAGAATTTCGGCTTGTGTCATAAAATTATTAAGGTCAGGTGCAGACAATGGCCGCAATTTTTTTAAGGCTTTCGGGGAGTATGCAGCTAGATTAGTGCCAGCAGGATCGTTCCTGGGGTTGATGGCACCCAGGGCAAATTTTATGTTAACTAGCAAATGATTATCGCAATGGTGTTTAACAATCTTGCCGTCACTCTCCTTATTGTGAACATCCCTGAGTAGCAGAGTGAAGATGAAACCTTAGGATATTGTTGACGGGGGTTTTGACTGTGATGAAAAAATGTTATAAAATCTTGGTGAAATCCTTGACAACAAAATAGACAATCTAAAAATAAAAGTATGAACCAGGTGAGACGATGCAGCATAAACTGAGCCTTATTGTCTGAGAAGATAAGCTGGTATAATTTGCACTTTACTGAAAACAATCCTTATTTTGAGCTATGTGTTTTTATTTCTCATAATATCGGAAAAAAAGAAAAAAAAATCGCCATCATAACCATGATTACTGAAAAAATAATTGGATTGACAGTTTAATATACATAACGATATTCATTCCTGAAAGTCTTAGTAATTTTGGATTTAATCATTTAAAATATATTTTGTTTTCAGTAAAACACAAATTATATTCTGGTTTTTAGAAGACCTCGGAGTGTCAGCCGTATTTCTCTTAGTTTCTGCTTGTTTTCAGTTTGACTCGATTGCTTATTTTAATTTGTTTTAGTTTGGGGTTTAATTTATTTATGGTGATTAATGGTAGTTTTACGCTTGGAAAACAATGTGTCGGTATTTCTGCTCATCTTTGGTTTAATGAAGCTCTTTAATTTTCTTTAAAAGTTTCTTATGTGGAAAATGTTTTTTAGAGTAATTTCTGTTTGGTTTTAATTGACATAGTCTATTTCATTGGTTAAGAAACTTATATTTTAAATCTTGTTGGTTTTTCTCTATAAGAATTCAGATTTTGGCTTACTAAGCTGGACAAAATTTTCCAACAATTCTTAATAATATATACCCTTTTGAAAATCTGAATTCACATAGTTTTACTTTGATTCAGTTTCACCCCTCAATTTTCTAAAAATAAATCTCAATATCGTATTCTGTTCCTAAGACGTTGTATCTATACTATTTTGGCAACCTGGATGCATTTTTATTCTTTTAATTTAGTCCAATAGTAAATCTAAAATAGTAACAGCAATAGCCCTGACAGTCTCAACTTGATACTTTCAGTCGTTCTTGAGATATTGCTGAGACGTCTTATTGACAACCAGCATGCACGTAGTGGCTTTTGATTTAGGTTTAAAGCATCATAACCTTTCCCTGAAAGTTTCTACTTTATGCCTTATCCCCTATCCCTATGCCTTATCCTAAGATATCCCACCTGAATATCTTGAGAACCTAGTCTATTTTGACAACCTGGATACGCTTAAACTATTTTGATTTATTTCAATAGAAGCGGTAGTAGTAGCAAAAGTGGTAGTAACACTGGTAGGCCTGAAAGTTTCAGCTTAATACCCCAAAGTGTTGTTGGGATATTACTAATACACCCCTTTGATAACCCACGCTTAATTCAATATTCTCCTCAGCATTTCCTGAAAAATTTTGCTTAATACCCTCAGGCTTAGTAGCAGTAGCTAACAGTAGCAGCATGTATATACTACATTTCGGTTGTTTCAACATCCCCCTCAACATATACTGAAAGTCTTGACTCAGTACTCTAAGCTGTTCCTGGGATACAGATGTTACCTACTATCAATAATCTAAACTGACATAGTGTGTTTCGGTTTAGTTTCACGTCCTCCTCATCATTCCCTGAAATTGGCACCGTAATACCCTTAGCTTCAGTAGTACTACTAGTAGTAGTCATAGTCGCAGTAGTATGCACTTAGTATCTTTTGGTTAGTTTGATATCTGCCTTCAAATGCCCTGAAAGTTTCAATTTAATAACATAGACCAAACCTGTAATACTGCCGTTATGCCCTTTTGACAGTCTGCGATCAGAGTGTGTTTTGATTTAGTTGAACATCCCCCTATATGTTCTCTGAAAGTTTCATCTTCCTACCCTTAGCCTCAGTAGTAGTATTCGTAGTAGCAACAGAAGCAGGAGCAGTATGCACAGTGCCTTATGGTTAGTTCAAAATCTCTCTCAACACGCCTTGAAAGTTTCAAGTTAATACTCTAAGCCGTTCCTAAGGAATTACTCATACATACTCTTGGAAACCTAACTGCACATAGTGTGTTTTGATTTAGTTCAACATCCTTCTAAACATTCCTTGAAAGCTTCATATTAACACCCTTAAGTTCAGTAGTAGCAATAGTTGTAATAGTAGTAACAGCATTGGTGGCAGTATGCACATAGCACCTATTGTTTTTTTCTACATCCCTACCCAACACACACTGAAAGTTTCAAATTAATACCGTACACAGTTCCCGGGGCATTACTCATACATCCTTTTGACAACCTGCATACATATACTGCGTTTTGGTTTAGTTTAATATCCTCTCAACATTCCTTGATTTTTTCACCTTAATACTCTTAGCTTTTAGAAGTATTAGTACCAGTAGTAGCATGTAAGTATTGCCTTTTGGTTAGTTCAACCTCACCCAAAACAAGCCCTGTAATTTAGTTCAACTTTGCACTCAGTATTCCCTGGAATTTTTGCCTTCATACCCTTTGCCTTAGGGGTAGCAGGAGTCATAGTAGTAGAAGCAGTAGTGATATTAGAAGTAGTACTAGTAGCTTCCACATATTGCCTTTTGGTCTGTTCGGCATATTGCTGATACACCCTTTGGACAACCTGTATACACACGGTGCGTTTTAATTTAGTACAACTTCCCCCTCAACATTTTCTAAACTTTCCACCTCAATACCCTTAGCAGCTGTCACAATAGAAGTAAGAGTTGTAGTAGTAGTAGTGATAGCAGCAGTAGCGTGCACATATTGCCTTTTCATCAATTGATCATCCCCTGAAAGTTTCAACTTTATGCCCTAAGGCAGTGGTTCCCAACCAATTTTGGGCCGAGCCCCACCTAGACATTTCTAAGATCCTGATACCCCACTCATGATATTTAAATTTTGTTGCTCAAAATTTTACGCGTATTCACCCGAAGGAAGTTTAAATCGGGGTTAACTTGGTACCTTTTTTTGAGTCGTCCTCTAGGCATATTTTATACTTTTTTTTAGAATAATGTATTAATTATACTAAATTTTTGTTTGGAATAACACTTTTTGTACAATGCATTAGGCTACGTCATTGCAATATTATCATGCATCTTTTTTGCTCCTTAAATGCATATGGATGTGATGTCAATGATATGCAAATTTTTTTCAAAATTGAGGCTCTAGAGCAGTGGTTCTCAACCGATTTTGGGCCATGCCCCCCTGGGCATCTCTAAAATCCTGATTCCCCACTCATGATATTTAAATTTTGTTTGCTCAAAATTTACACGTATTCACCTAAAGGAAACTTAAAAGACCATTAACTTGTTATCGTTTTTCGAGTCGTCCTCTAAGTGTATTTCATGCGAATGAAATTGTTTTTTCTATTCTTGAATTCTGAAGCTCAATAAAATGTATGAATTTAATTTATTTTTCCTTTATCGCATTCTTTTAAACGTGCTCGAAATTTTAGAAACGAAAAATTCAGTGGTCTTTGCTACAAGTGGCTTGCCCTCCCGGGAGTGTCCTGCTTGAAATTAGGTTATGATGGTTTAGAACTTAGTGCAATACCCTTCAATGGCTGTTATTCGTGATTTTGAGAATATTCCAGAAAGTTCTTAGAAAAAAACGAAAAAAAAGCTTATAGTTACAGCTTATATAAAAAAAAGATAAAATAAAACAAGAAAAGTAGAATCTATTTGCAAAATTAATAAGCTAAATGTAGCAACACCTCTTGTACGTAAAATTTCAAACATAAACAATTTGTTTATTACCAAAGACAACTATGCTTTCAAAGGAAAGCTACACCTTCTTAAACTATTTGACCCCGTCTGTTTTTGGCCTATTTTTGCTGATTTCTCAGCCACGATTATTTTCCTAAAAATTTGTTACCCGCTACAACCAGTAACTGCGTATGGAGGTAAGCACGGATCCAGAGCCTTAATTTGGGAGAGGGGGCATTGCCAAAAGGATAAAGTGTAACACCCCCCTCTATAATTTGGTTTAAAATAATTGAATTAAGACCGGGTTTGCTATCGACGTAATGTAACATAACGCAACGGGAGATCAACAGGCTCACTTTGCCGCTTGCGCAAAGCATTGGGGAACTTTGTCGAGGACGTGATTGCCACTAAACATCAATATCCGTTTGCCAATCAGAGGCTACCCCAGTCAAAGAGAAGGTTACGCACTCGTTGCCTGTTGCATTTGGTGAGTTGTAATTTTTCGATTGCTCTTTGATACCATCACGGTGTTGTAAGTTTGCAATATAAGATGCATGGATAATCTAAGCATCTGGACGCCAACGTGAAAGGCTCCTAAAGAAATAGGACAAAAAATATAAAAAAGTCCTCTCTCAAAATACAATGTTCGAGAACGAACCCATTGTTTAAATGACAATGTTTAAGGATGAGGGCCAAGGATGTCCCGAGGGGGTGGTGAGGGACGCCCCCTCACCACCCAAAGCCCCCTCACCGACTTTGCAAACCAAATTTTGCAAAGTCGGCTGAAATGTAGCAAAATTCTTGATTTCTGCAAAAACTTCGGCATAAATCAGGTAGCGATTCGGTAAAATTTACGAAGATCCCCCCTCCCCAATGAAATGAGACTCGGAACACCCCTCATGAGGGGGTTATTTCTAATGTTGTTACGGGTACTTTTGGCAAGGTATAGTTGGCCTTATGATGCCCTGCCACGGGTTCCACATGTGAGAAAAAATAAGTATAACCAGGTCTCATGTCAAGGGAGATGTGAAATATACTCACTTAACTATTGCCATAGACTTGGCAGAAGAAATTGAGGAGTGAAATTTCCGACTCCCGATTATAATGAGGTAACACATGATTCTTAAATCTCTTTACAGATGGATACAAAGCCATAGGGCACAAAGAACGATACAACCTTGACCCTTATAATAGATGACATGCCGGTATCTTCATCACAACTCTAAGCTATTTTAGGGCCACCAAATGAGGCAGACATTAGAATGCTGGCAGATGAATTGGCATCATTGTCAGGGTACTTTATATAATGTTGTGTCGCTGCTAGCAATGAGGCAAGCATCTATAGCGTTGATTAAGGAGTCCTGATTTTTGTTAAGTTCAGTGATGAAAATAAAATTATTCCATTTGGACGTATATATTACGTATACCTTATCTGTGTCTCTTGTCTCCGGAGAACAGTGATAAAGTAATGCCGACCTTTGCATGCTTATAGAGGCCACAGCTCTGTTACTGTCCAACCTTCTTGTCTTGGGTTTGCACTTCCTTGGACTCTTCCTAACAGCACAGAAACGTTTCAGTCTTGTGTTTAAAACACATACCGTCTTTGAACAATTTTACTGCGTTGATATGTTTCATTGTTTTTATTTCAGAAAATTATCGATTTTTCAGACCTTATTTCTCGTATTTAGTACTTAATAGCATAGTTTAGGAATGATTCTTAAAACATTCGTTTGGAGGGCGGGGGGGGGGGGTATCGCCCCCATCGCCTCCCCCTTGTATCCATGCTTGTATGGAGATATTTTTCACAAGAAACTGGATTCTCAATTTTCTCTTTATATTTTTAGGATGAACAAGTTTGTTTGAAACGAGTTTTGAGAAAAATTATGTCACTTCAAATAGTGTTTTCTAGACGGAGTTCGACACACTTGGAGCAGACAAAATTTTCAGATTTGAAACATATGAAAATTGCCTGGACAGCAAATCATTATATGGAATGGTCAGGAACTATCGGAAGCCTTTCAGGGTACAGCCGATAGATTATAATATAAATATATTCAATTTTATTCAAGTCAATACAATGATAGTCACAAGATGAAACACGGCAGCTTCAGGTGATTTGCCCCCAACCACGCACTGCACTCCCGACCGAAGGCACTGAATCAGGAGACCGGTATCTGCGCAAAACATACCATTGATCAGCATGTAAAAAAGTTTATTTTTAAAGTTATAGTAGGTAGGGTATTGTGCAGAAGGGGGGGGGGGGTAGCACATATCTGAAAGACCGCATTTCAATGACTAAATTTTCCAACTCTTCATGGGCCTTCACACATATACAGGTATGGATATGCATGCGGGCGGTGGGAGAGATGCAGGAATTAATATCTCATGTCTTCATTTAGACCGACGGTCCCTAGCCGGTTTTGAGCCATACCCCACCTAGGCATGTCTAAAATCCTGATAACCTCTCATGACATTTAGATTTTGTTATCCAAAATTTTACGCGTATTCACCTGAAGGAAGCTCCAAAGGCAATTAACTTGGTATCTTTTTTCGAGTTGTCCTCTAGGTGTATTTTATGCGAATGAAAATGTTTGTCTGTATGCAACACCTTTCATACAATACATGAAGTCGTTGCAATACTATTACGTATCTGTTTTGCTCTTGAAATGTATGTGAATGTGACGTCATTTACGTGAAAAGTGTTTTTTTTTTAATTTAAAGCTCTGGAGTATTTTCAGTACTCTGCTCATAACCCACCGGTGGGGCACAGCCCTAAGGCATTCCTGAAATATGTGCTTTGGACAACCTACATATACAAAGTGTGTGTCGATTTAGTTCAACTTTCCCCTGAATATTCCCCAAAATTTCCTCCTTCATACCCTTAGCTTTAGTAGTAGTTGCAAAAGTAGTAGCAGTATTCACATATGACCTTTTGGTCAGTTGAACAACCTCCTCATCATTCCATGGAAGTTTCAACTTATTACTTTTCCTAAAATATTGCTGATGTCCCCTTTTGAAAACCGTTATGCACGTTGTGTGTTTTGACTTAGTTAAACTAGCCCCTCAACATTTCCTTGAATTTTCACCTCAATATCCTCAGCCTTAGTAGTAGTCGCCTTAGAAATAGTAGTAGCCTACACATGTTGTTTTTTGGCCAACTGATCATTCCCTGATAGTTCCAACATGACTCAGAATAGTTCCATTACCCTAAGTCATTCCTGAGATGCGCCCTTTTGTCAACCCGCAAGCACAAAGTGCGTGTTGATTTAGTTCAACAATCCCCTCACTATTTCCTGAAAGCTTCAACTGAATAGCCTTGGGCTTTTGGACAGAAAAGGTAGTCCCTCACCCCTCGCAAAATAAAATTCGCCGGCGCGGACGCAATTATGCTCGGCGGTGGGGCATCGCCAAAAACTGATCGGCGGCACGCCGTCAATTAATCGGCGTTTAATTCTAAAACTTATATTAAAATAAATTTATTTGCACCATATCTTGTGCAAGAAACCTCAAGGGAATACGATACCTGCATTCTACTTCTTTGACTACCCTATACCTATTTTGCGATTCCCTCATGTCACTTCCCTTCATTACAATACTCAGAAAAAACAATGTTTGTGTCCACTTTACCGTCGTGTTTCCTTTAATGGCATAGCAACCAAAACTAAATGTGAAAAATAAGGCATTGTTTACAGTTCCTAATGGCAGTGCTGATCTCCGTTTCGCGGCCCTACAGCCAGGAAGTCCAATATTTATTTGCACCATATCTTGTGCAAGAAACCTCAAGGGAATACGATACCTGCATTTTACTTCTCTGACTACCCTATACCTATTTTGCGATTCCCTGATCTCTCTTCCCTTCATTATAATGCTAAAAAAAATGTTTATGTCCACTTTGTTTTTCCTTCAATGGCATCGCAACGAAAACTAAAGGTGAAGGTAAAAATACGGCATTGTTTACAGTTCCTACTGGCAGTGCTGATCTCCGTTTCGCGGCCCTACAGCCAGGAAGTCCAATGGGGGGTTGGACTCCAGCCATTCTTTGTTTTCGCTCACTCCTTCTCTTTACCTTCCCCAGATTTCTCCAGGCACCCATTTAGAGCTGGTTCGACTCTGGCTAAGCATATAGAATCACGCGACTAACCGCCTTTCCAAACTAAACAACCCTGCGACACCAGGATCCGAATTCCTGTCCTCAAGCACAAACGATTTTAAGTCTAGTTTGCTAATTTTGACCCAATTTTTGGCAAAAAATAAGAAGATAGCTAATTGTCTTGAGACTTCTAAGAAGCTATATGAATATTGTCCTTGTTTTATAGGTCACATTAAGTTACACAGTTCACACAAATTGGAGGGACTGTTATCCACTTTTGCATTATTAAGCGCAATTATTATGAAAGTTGGGAAAGTCAGTGGATTTCATTTCTTTGGGGAATGGGTTATCCACTTTTGCATTATTGAGCGCAAGTTTTAGGAAATTTGGGAAAGTCAGTGGATTTCATTTCTTTGGGGAATGGGTTCCGGAAACTCTCAAATTTGTAGTTTTTAGGGCCAAATTCTCGTGAGCGGTTCTTCCTATCAATATGGAAAGAGGATTAAGCTTCTAGCATCTTCTCAGCTGGAGGAATATATTTAGGCTATGCATGTGATTAGGCACTAAAATACAGTTTTACTACCAAATTATTTTAAAGTATTTCTACAGTGAAGTTAAACATACATTTACATTGTACTATTATTTGGCTTTTATGTAAAACTGTTTATTTTGATAAGATCCTATCTAGTTACTATTTTTTATTTTGTTTTTTGCCTTGGTCCAGTCGGTTCAGGCACTATATGACACGTGGGATTCGCCAGGAATAACATTTTTCCAGTGAATCCTCTAAACATATAAACCTAACAACCCGAAGCTGAAAAGAATGCTGTAATCTCAGGTGCTGTCAGTGGATCAGCTACCCAATCAGTTGTGTGAATATGGCTTTCAGGTTTTCTCAAAAGAACAGCAACTCTAAATTTCCTCATGATTATACATAAAAAACAGTAGGCTGCTTGATCAGATGACGTTAGGGCAGCAAGGATGCAGAACAAGACGAAAGTCATCACTTTCGTCTTTATCTTTCAGAATTTAAGGGCCCTTAAGAAAAAAAAATTAAAGACAGTTTTTTCAGGAGCTTTTCTTTCAGTTTTGAAGCATTGTAAATGTAGAAGTTAAAATTTGGCGTAAAAGCTAAGGGTGGATTAAAATGAATATTATAGTAAAAATGAATAGAAATCTTATAAAAATTGTGAGAAAGCAGAAAGCAACATTAGAACTTAAATAATCAGTGATTAATCTGCATAATAACTTTCCAACATCTGATACTTCCCAACATCTCACGGTCTACGCTAAAGTGACTGTTGTTTCTCATTGCTCCACGATTGAATCCTCTCACTTAGAACCTAATGTAATAAAATTTTGAAACAAAGTGCGTCCGTTAGCCGATGTTCGCTATAATATGGGCCAGCAGGTTGAATGGTTGTGATCTTAGAAGTTTGGCGAATATTTTACATATTTGTTCAACCAAAACAAGATGACCATTATAAAGAAGATATTCAAAAAATATCAGGGCTATTGAAACTTATTTTAATAAGAAATTACTATATTGTAGTGAAGAGGACAGAAACAAGTGAAGATAACTAGAGCCATTAGAGAATCAAAATTTGAGGGAATATGATACCTTATATTAGCCTTTGCGGCAGCGGCGCGTTAAAGTACTTTTTAGCGGCACACGCCACCGGTTTTCGGCGCGGCCTCGGGGACTAACATAAAGTCAAACATGCCCCCCTTTCTCGACAAAAAATACTACATGTAAACGATGGGCAAACTGTATAATTTACAACCCTTGCCCCAAGGGCTGTAGGGTGGGCGGGAGGGTGTCATCTCAAAATTTTGACCGGATGTCTTTGGGGAAAACAGGTGTGAGGGAGGGGGTTGGTTGCCCTCCAATAGTTTTGGCTCTTAAAGAAGGCACTAAAACTTTCAATCTTGGATTGAACAAGTCCCTTCCGAAGTTTCTACGACAACTCCTTCCATAAGAAGTGCCTTGATGAAAAAAAGACAGCGCTATTGTTCTGTCTATGGAATAAGTATTTTAACAGGGTTACTGTTATTATTATTTTTGTCCATTCATACAATGGTCACTTTGTTTTTACGTTTATATTTATTATTTATAGAACAACAAAGAATATTAAGGCCGAAGGGAATAGTGGGGTTAGAGGTTATCCATGGATCTCGGAGAGGGGTGGCATTTTCTCATTTCACCCTAGACGGCACCCGTATTGCTTACGTCACTACCCAATATTGACTGATTTCAAATATTCTAAGACCAGCTATATAGAACAAACAATCAATCACCAAGCAGCTCTTTATTTTTATACACCATATACACTATGAATTACATGTTTAGAAAAAAATTACAAGAAATATACATATACAACAAAAATGTCTCTGGAATCCCGGCTTTACAAAGCCTTTTCAACTGAAAACAAACCCATACGAAGCTCAAAAATAGCAAGGAGGGAGTAGGAGAGTACTCCATCATCAAACATCCTACTTTCTACTGTGGTAACTAAATAATAGTTAGAGAAAATATTTTTACACAATACCAAGTATCTACAGTGCAAATGCCTACATAATTAATAGTGTTTACACATACAAGACAAAACAAATTTTAACAGTGCCATTAAGGGTTATAAATAATCCCCTACCCACCCATCTACCCAGAAGACATTTTATTATACTTTCTTTTGAGACGAAATTAAAAATAAAATATTATCATTATTCTATGATTATTGAAGCCTATTGGGGTTTAGGCAAAATAATTTAAAAATAGTTTTAGCATGTAAGTTATTTCCGAGAATCAAATTTATTACGGTTGATATATTCTTAGCGTTCAGACGTGTGTTTTGACGAGGAAAGGGCGAAGAAATATGTCTCCCGACATAAATACAGAAAGTTGCACAACAGTTTATTTGACAATTTTTTGAATTAAAAAAAGAAAAATGAAATAAATCCACTTTCTTTGCGGGATCTGTAAAAAGGGAGCCTTTTTTCTTGAAAACTTTTCAAATCCAGAAACCTCTCCACTGTTTGCAATCTCGACGATTGAACAATTGGAACCTAACTACAAATGCACGAAGAGAAAAACATCCGAAAATAATCAGATGACGCAGAGGATAGAGTAATAAATTCATAGAATTCTATAGTTTTTGTTTAATTTGGATAGTCGAAAGGAAGCCCCGAAACCGTCGATAAAAACAAAGCAGTTGATTTGACCAAAAATTCGGGTTCTGTCATCTCTGAACTTTGAACACTCAGGAGCGACAAGTTTGGTCGCAGAGACACTATTTGGCAGAAAGCGACAAGCGTTTCCTGCAATCATGCCCTCTTCTCCTGTGAGAATTCGCGAATCTCCCCCTCCCCAAAATATGGAAATAGCGTCTGTAGACGCCAATGAAAGAAGCAGTTTGAGATACTGAGTTTCAAACAGTAGCTAAATTTCGCTCTCAAGTGAAACTTTGTTGAAAAGCTTCTTGAGAAAGTAAAAACACAACAAGATCTGATATGGCATAAATTCAAATTTTAGCCCCTAAATATCATCCAAGAATCAAGGATAGGTTGGATTTTTACTAAACAAAATATTTACGGGATCCAAAATAATCAAAATTGTCCATTTCTTATGGATCAATAAATTAAATCGATATCATGATTCATATATTCTATTTAGACAAATATTTACATTTCTACAAGTGTAAAATACAATATTTTAAATAAAGGAATGTATACTGATTTCCCAACACTGCCGCTTTCTTTCATTTCCCATCTAACTTTACCGAAACTTTAAACTGCAAGCAAACATAAAATAATAATATGCCTCCGTTAATACAACTTAAATATGCCACTCTTGTAATTTATATACATATATATATATATATATATATATATATATATATATATATATATATATATATATATATATATATATATATATATATATACATATATATATATATCCAAACTAAAGTTTACTTACTAAATATAAATCCTAAATTGGCACTGATAAAACAATAAAGAATCGATCGGATTTTCGCGGACCGTATTTCATTAACAACCAAATAAATAAAATCAGTACAAAAGCTTCTTCTTGTCTTTATAAAAACGTAAAAAACTGTACATTAAAGTACATAGTTGTGTATGTCAAATCTGTACACTTTGAAAATTCGCTTTTAAGAGAGCACTCCTTTAAATAAATTAAGTCAATAACCGTACAATACGTATAGCTGTAAAATATGCATCAATAGGGCCCGGCTGTATCCAATATTTCTAGAAGTAGGAGGCAGGGTTGCCAGCTCTTAGAGCGGGTTAAGTGTTAATCTAACTGTAATTTAAAGGCTTAAAAAGAATACTTCTCTATACACGTAATCACATATTTAACAATATGGATTCTACTTAAAACATGATTCAGGTCAAAACTTGTATATTTTCACAAAAAAAAAAAAAAAAATTATGGTTCTGTAACATGCAGTAAAAGTTCTACAACAATCAATACAATCTTTTTGCCATCGACACATGTCAGATGCAACGAAACATTTTGACACAGCAAAAAATGAAGAGAATTCTGTTTCATATTTTAATCATTTATGTTATGTATGATTATGTACATGTGAACACCAAGCCAACCCATACAATTTTTTAACATGATTGGGGGGAGGGGTAGCCTAAAAAATCTTGACAGGAGGGGTAAGATAAAGATTCAAAATATATTGCCAGAAGATAGTTGTCTTTTTCTGAAGGTCACAGTATTTTGCGCTTTTTGTTAAAGTATTTCCTTCTGAACAACCTTGGAGAACAAACATACATTTTTTCATGGATACAAACAAATGCGACAAAAACCTTTACATACCACCGTGACCAAGATAACAGCAATCTAAGTAATATAAGTTATATTGTTATTACATTAATTTAATTGTACCATTAAATTAATAAAGGCAGTACAAGTTTACAGCCTATAACTACAGCACGCTAATATTTTTGTGTTATAAAAACATTGAGCCAACTAAAAATGTCATTTTGACCAGACTATTTTTGCAAGTGCCACCCCTGGTAGGAGATTCAAAAACTTAGCTTAAAAAACATATTTAGATGCGATGGAAACAGAGATGTTTGGTCTAAAATCTATTCCTGGGGATCTTAATAATTATCCATTGGATACAGCCAAAGCGAGGCTTTTATCAGGGAAACTAAAAATACAGAAACACAGAATCAAATCGGTTGAACTGTACACTTTACATATGATTTCTTTAGAGAATCTTACAAAATTTGTACACGAGTTTCCTTTATATACGTTTAACCATTCTAACTGAAAGTTTTATACCAGCCATATTTGAGCAGACGTAAATAGGGAAGGTTGTCTTAGTTCAGCAACTTGTAAGATTTTCTCCATTCAGAAGAAGAGACTTCCTTTAAAAAATTAGAGTTAAAGAAAAAGTCTCAAAACTTTAAAAAACCACTGAGCCAAGCAAAATTGAGACATTTTGCAATTTCGAAAGAATAGAAATTGACAGCTGATTGCAGTTTGATAATGCTTCTTTTGTTGTAACTTATCTTAAAACAGGAGACAATTACCCCCTAACTTGTTTCAAAAGATGTGCATAGTCAAACAAAGCTGTTTTAAAGCTCCGTTTTCCCAGAGATCTATGAGCTGACCCAAAGAGGTTTATGTGCCAGTGTCTGTCTTGTAGCCTCAATAAACGGTGGCATAAGGAGAGAAACCTCCAGGAGGTTCACCTCCCTCATTCACCAGCTTCTCATTCAACTCCCCACCAGGAGGTGAACGAGAAATAGAAATCCGACAACATCAACTTCATGTGATTTATTTTTATAGCAAACTTGCTGAAGGAAAAAAAAAAAAAAATCATGATAAGAATAAATTGAATGGTGTTTTTCCACGAAGTCGAACCTCCTTATGGTTCCATTCTGATTTTTGTAGGGCCTTGAGCATAAGATAAAACTTTAGAATGCAAGCAATTAAAAAAAGCTGGTTACATCATTAGCTCAAGCCAACATTATTTTAACCAAAGCCAAACAATATGAAATGGGTGTTACTTTAACCCAAATCATTATTCCTCCCCAACAAGGGTCCATAATAATTTTTTGAGTGAAAAATACCGATGGTCCAGTCAAAAAAGTGATCCAACTAGGACCTTTTAAAAACTAGGAGCATAAGGGGGCGGGGCTGCCATTCTCTGAGTTTAATTAAATAGCTGATTACCAAGTGGCATTACTACTATTAAACGCTCTACTCAAAAGGGGGATACAACTTCAATTAGAATCGTTTAAAAAATTTTTGTCCAATATTTACATTTCTTAAGAGTTAATATCATCTGTAATGCATGCAAGTAGTATAGCTACACCAGGCAAACTATAAATTTTCCTGGATAAACAAATAACCTGGCCCCGTCAAAATCCGATCTGATAATAAAGAAACAGTCGGACAGACCGATAAATAAGTCTTCTTCCCATGAAGAAAAAACACAAAAAATTCTAAAATCTACAGAAAACACTTACACACAAAAAAAGAAAGGAAAAGTATAATGGTCCCTCTAACAGAAGGGATTCTCTCATCGCCTCATATGGCAAGTTGAATGGCAACAAGTCTATGCCATATCTTTACTGTTGAGTTATTATTGTGGCTCAACTTAGTCTTCCACAAAACTGGAAAGGATAAGATGTTATAAGATAGCACTGACAACAATTTTTTGTCTGTTTTGTCGTTTCCTAAGAATGCACTCAGAATATAGTTCAATATTTTCAATATTACTACAATACATTGAATATAAACTTGGATATTTTTTCGAGAAAATTTTTCGACAGAGATGGGGGAGGAGAGAGAATCCAGCTCACCTGGATCTTAAAAATAAATATTAGCCTTTTTAAGCCCTTTTTAAAACGAAAGGTTATAACTCGTAGTTCTCAGCTCTTTCAACCTATATCCGTCCTTTCAGGGGACTAAATTCAACATGTATAAAATCAATATTCAACAACTCAATATTGAATTCAACAACTCTAAATTCAATATTCAACATTCGTAGTCTGCAATAAAGCAAGTCACTGACATGTTCCTCAAAAGATCGCGACTGCCACCAGAAAGGGCCATAGACGTCCCCTAAAAGAAGCTGACAACCATCTTCAAAGACAACACTACAAATGGATTTAGAAATGAGATAAATTTAAAGTTATTAATTTTCCTCTGAAAAACAAGGCTCTAAAACTTGGTAGAGAATCAGAGGTTGGAATATTCATAACAAGCCTAGTTGCAACATGGTAAATATGATATTCTTTACAGTTTTCTCATTTAGAATTAGTAGTACATCATACCGATCACTATGCACGTTGCCCATAAAAAAACCTTGTAAAAGTGTGATCATTTGAATATACCTACATAGGTGGGAGGAGGGGGGAGGATAAGAAAATCCCGCACCAAGTTCAGACCTCTCACCTAGGAAAATTCTGGCCCCCAAAAGTTGGACCTACCTACAGCTATCCACTAGAATATTATTTCAACACAAAGGATTTTTTTAAAAACATGACGTTGAATGATTTCGAGCAGCTGCATTTGAAAATTAAATAGCTCCATTCGTCGGCGGGCCAATAGGGCCAAGATCAGTATTATTCTTCAAGAAATATTTCTCCAACTTGGCAAGGATATGCTTTCCATAGGTGTACTTTCGCAGTGTTGACACATGCGGTCGGATTTTATGCATTAATATTTTTCGCTGCGATTGCTCGGCAACGTCTATCATCTTTTGAACTACGTAGTTAGCAAATTGATCCTTCATCATCGTATGGAGAGCCCCATGTGGTGCACTGCAATAAAAAAAGGGGTTGGACGTAAGCAATATAATAAATAACGCGAATGTTAGTACAAAAAGAATAGGAATGAAAAAAAGAAAGCCAGGTGGTCAGATAACTGGTCAAACATCCAGAAAAACGCACAAAACATCGGATAATACGTCACACGTTATCAAGTGCATCAAGTAATTCTCAATTGATATATATATATATATATATATATATATATATATATATATATATATATATATATATATATATATATATATATATATATATATATATATATATATATAAATGATCGAGTTGCGAAATAGGGAGACATGTCGAATGTAGTTCCTAATTGTATCAATGGGTAAACTGAGCACCCTTCTTTTAATTGCCCCACTAAACGTAAAAACCGATCAAGAGGACATAGGAAAAATAATAAAAAGAATTATTTAGATTTGAATGCATTTTTAATCGATTTAGGTCACATATTTGAGACTAATGGAATGACTAGTTTAATAAAATCTTTAAATAAGTTATCAAGGAATAATTTAATAAAAGTATTCTGGATTGCAAAAAGTAGTACAACATGTAACTCAAAAAATAAATCAATTTATGATGCAGTTTGCATTTTAGCTAAATCAAATTTTATTTCAAAATATAATAAATCTGATAAAATTGTAAATAAGGATAATAGATTATATTTGTCTATTAATTTTTGTTCTAAACAAATAGAAGATACTAATTTGCCAAGAATCTTAAACCAGCGGAGAGTAAAGAATGCCCTTCCATGTAATTTGGTGTATAATGGTTGTCCAATTTTAACATATAAATTTTCAAAAACAATTGGTCAAATGATTTTTAACTATAATTCAATACTTAAAAAACTGGACAAGGGGAGTAATTGGAAACCGGTTTGTAGTTGCGAACAATTTTTACCGTATGTCGATCAAACTTATGAGCATATTGTAACGGGAGATTTGTCCATTATAAAGCATCGTGATCTTCAAAATATAATGAAAATGGGTGCTAAGTTCCGTCTTTCTTACCGCATAAGGCCAGCAGATATTCTTAAGAGACTAAAGAATAATTTAAACTTATTTATTGATAATTGGTGCAAGAAGGAGAAAATTACTGAAGATAGATTTCAGAATTGGATAAATTTGATTTTGACTAGTGTAAGAAATAGCATGTACAGAATTAATCCAACAGATTATGTGAAAAATTCAATATTTTATAATGCCAATATGAAACAAGCAATTGCTAATATACAAAATGAATTTATAATCGTACCAGTTGATAAAGCTAGCAATAATTTTGCCATAATTTGTGAGAAACACTATTTTGATATTTTATCAAAAGAGATACAAACAATAAATACATATGAAAAGGCCCATATGGAGGAGAATAGTTTAATTGAAAATATAGAAGAAAGAATTTTAAAAAATTTCAATATTAAAATAAATGATAATAATAAACAGTTTCCTTTCTTATATTGGAAGACAAAATTTCATAAAAATCCACCAAAACCACGTTTTATTGCTGGGGCAGCAAGGAGTCCAACCGGAATTGCCGCTACTGATATATCTTTAATTTTAGGAGAAATTAGAAATAAATTTAAAGCATATTGCTCCGGAATTAAAAAATGTTCTAACTTTAACCCATATTGGAGTGTTAATAACTCCTTACAAGTGATAGATTCTTTGGCAAATGTTTCAGCTAAAAGAGTCGATTCATTTGATTTTACTACTCTGTATAAAAATTTGTCACTAAATTTAGTATTCGAAAAATTGAAAATGGTGATAAAGAAATCTTTTCTTTTGTCTAAAATAGGATTTTTGAAAATTGATAATTTTAATAAAAAAGACCGATGGACGAATTTCTTTAGAAGTAGTATTAATTCAAGATGTTATAGCTTGGATATGGTATGCGATTTATTGGAATTTGTTCTATTTAATACATTTATAAGATTTAAAGGGAATTTATATAAACAAACTGTAGGTATTCCTATGGGTGGGAATGCGAGTCCATTCATAGCAGACCTGTTTTTAAGTCAATTAGAATATGAATACATGATAAATAAAAACAGCCCAAGCAATTTAAAATATAACCTTTCAAATAATAAAAGATATCTGGACGATCTCTTGGTAATAAATTGTGCAGAATTTATTGAGATTTCAAAAAATATTTATCCACAAGAGTTAATTCTTGAGCCTAGCTATGGGATGGGACACTCCGACCATTTCTTAGATTTAAATATTAATATTTCAAATAATAATAAATTAGTTTTTAAATTATATAATAAAACGGATGATTTTAATTTTGAGGTAATTAATTTTCCATTTCTTGAAAGTAATATACATTCAAATATTACTTATTCGGCTTATTATTCCCAATTATTTAGGTATGCAAAAATATGCAGTAATTATACAGATTTTAAAAATAGATGTAAAAAGCTGAGCAAAAAACTGATCTTAAGGGGTTTTTCTGCCAAAAAAATTAGTTGGCAATTCAAAAAATTTAGTTTCATGTATCATGAACTTTTAAGTAAATATACAAAAAATTATAAAGAAATACTGAATGATATTTTAATATAATTTCTCTTGCGCTTTTCATTTTTGGAAGTTTGAGTTTGTAGTGGGTTTGAAACAAGCTTGAGGATCTTTAAATTGGTAATTGGTTCCAGATACCAATAAAAAATACATCTGGACATGTCTTCATTTGTTCCAGAATGGTCTCTTTCAGTGACCTCTGGGATTTTATTATGGAAACATTGAAACACGTTTTGTATGTAATTTTTAATAGCTTGACTAGTATGCATGTATTTCACAAGTTTGACCTGACATAGGGTTACCATATAGATCTTATGGTAGAGGCTCCACCGTGCCGGGTAAAGAATGTAAAGCCTCGAAACCCGTTAAGGCAGGTGGTTTTTCTTCTGATGAGCCCTAAATGGAAGGTTCTACTTGGAAATATTTTGCTAGATTTTAAGGTGCTTTTGCTGGTAAATTTACAACGACTTACATTTATTGATGACGACTTTGCATGGATTTGGACATTTCTATTCGGTTAACGGTTCGGGTATACTGTTTGGTCCTAGGTAGTTGGATAGATGGGTAAGGTAAAAGCCTCGTTCAAGTGCACATTTGTCTCAATTGCTGGATAAGGACGACAGTTTTTTTTTTTTTTTTTTTTTTTTTTTTTGCCAAGTAATTACCTCTTAAACATTATATATATATATATATATATATATATATATATATATATATATATATATATATATATATATATATATATATATATATATATATATATATATATATATATATATATATATATATATATATATATATATATATATATATATATATATATATATATATATATATATATATATAAAATATAAACGTAAATTACCAAACGTAAGGCTTGTCATCTTTTCAATTTCAAAATCTGACGCCTTTTGTCGCAAATTCTAATTTTTACACTGAAATATTTTATCAAAAACACTATTAAAATCAATTTAATTTTTTTATTTTTCATTTTTACTATATTTAAACTTATTCGAACTCTAAAATTAGGCTTTCACTGTTGACTTGTATTTGGAAAAAGTTTAAAAAACTAATTTCAGTCAGGTTTTTTTCTACACATATGTTTCTTTTTGTTCCTCCCATGAAGAAAATAATTAACCATTTATATAAATAATCATTTATGAAGTTAACCATTTACTTTTCACCCCTAACACTAAACTTTGCTTTAACGAAAACATTTATAAACCTCAACAGTTTTTTTGTTATATTTGGTGTAATATAATAGGAAATGCTGCATAATATTAATGCATGTAAAATAACCATTTTTTTACACTACAAATTCGAATTCAAAATCTTAAGTTGCAACTTGCAAGGCAACCTTTCGTATTTGCACTTGAGTACCATCTTAATGAATCGGAATATTAGTTAACGCTTTCGAATCATCATTAATTGACGCTTTGCTCACACCAGTATCTTTGAAAAAACTTTCGAATTCTTATTATTGTAAGAAAGGGCGTATCCAGGATATTTGTTCGGGAAGGGGGAGGGGATTACGAAAAGAAACTTTACAAAACGCATAAAATTTTTGTATAGGCATTTTTTATATACTATTTTTACGCGTCGGACAAAAATGTCAGGAGAGGGGGTTAAAACCTGGTCCCCCCTGGATATGACCTTGACTTTGGGCCAAGGTTTACTGTTTACTAGGGTACAGCCAGTTCTGTAATCGCGATTCTCAGTATTCTCAATACCACAGTAATGTCATTCAATCTTTTTTTGTAGTTCCTCTTTAATTATAGAACAAATCCAATTCAAAAGCTGTCCGTGTTGAAATTCACTCTTTTAGACGAAATTTCTTTAAATAAAAGGACGCGCAAATAAAAAAAATATTAAGCGTTTTAGAAGCAATATTATGTCATTTATATAATGAGTCTCTATTAGAAATCAACAAGGAAGAAGAGGAATGTTATGGCTTTTCCAAGTAACACCTGAAAAGGTTTGATCGAAGCAAAACGCGCCAGAAAAATTGAAATACCTGGTTTAGATAAAGCTTAGTCTTACAAAGGCTATCAGAAGCAGATGGATCATAATAGGTTGCTCCGATAAACTTGCGAATAAAGAAATACCAGCAAATTAAAAGGAACCTCAACAATTATACGCCGTAGGTTGGTAGTGGAAATGGTCGTAAATTTAATCTAAAATCTAGTGAGGGTTAAAATAAATCTGTTGAAATTAAAATGATGTAAAAATATTGATGCAAAAAAATAGTAAGTTATAAAAACCACCCCACCATAAGAATACATAAAAAGCTCTTCACCCTCTACAGAAAAATATGATATTTAATATTTTCTGTACAATTTATAGCCTTTATACTTCTTACTACTATAGCGAGTGAGTTAAACTTTGTATTTGTCAAAAAAATATAATAAAAAATAAAATGGTATTCAACCATCTTTTTGAGTCATGCATTCTTTGTGACTATAATGGTCAACCATTTAGCATGTTGCCTAACTGTATGCCGTCGCTTAGTAATTATGATTAAGAGTAGGAATTGAGGATTAAGACACAACTCTGGATTTCACGTAAAAAAAAAGCAATCCTAAAACATGTGTTTCACAATGTGGAAGACTGCCACCTTTAGACAGGTCAATAGCATACCTATCATTAAATCCAATTACTTCGTCAATAAGAATAGCACGTTCGGCTCTGGTTGCATGCGTTACGCATTTCTCCACGACGTTTGACGCAAACTTATGTTGAGACAAGGTTAGAACTTTACCACGTACAGCCGCTACAATACGAGACTTGTCTTCTTGCTTTCCATGCTCTGAAATGGTAAGGAAAAAGAAATCATATCCTTGGACGAAAAAAAAAAGATGAACGAAGTGTAAGACGTAATACAAGACTGAAAGAATGAATTCTATAATGATTGAGGACTTCTATGTAAGCTATCCAAGAACCGTAAGATTATTTTCAGGAAGGTTAGGAAATACTTATAAATAAGGAAGGTAGCCTTGATATGGGGACATACTTTCCGCGTATGTTTTGAGGAAATTCTGCGAAACAGTTGGAGAACGAAAAATATTGCTTGTGCGTGTTAAACACAAAGAAAGTATTGTTTTTAAGCCAAAGGCACAACTGTTCAGGCATCTGACACTATTCCTAAAAAGGAGGTGCTAATCTTCCCAAGATTCAGCCAGCTCAATTATCTTTACTGACAACATTGAGCTCAATAGTATCCCCATATATTTTTTCCAGAGGGAGATGGGCTTTAACTAATGAGATGTTCATCTTCTCGCTTCTTCGAACACCCATGTCTAAGTTCACAGCTAAAAATGAAGGATCAATCACACTTTCACAAAGTTAGAAACGAGCCTCTACTGAATAACGAAAATTTTTGCGCATAAACAATTGCTTTGATAAAACTCCCTGTTCATACAATACAAAACCCAGGGTATTTTTCAAAAACTTCAACGGACCAAAATTTTCTCCATTAATCTAGAAAGTAGCATCAAGTCCTACTAGTTTTGTGTGACTGAAAGACACTCCACACATCCAGCCCTATACAGCTCTTTGCTATGATGTAGAAAGTCATTCATGAAAAGCACGAAATACGTAGTTTTTTTTTTTACACTACCGTTAACTTTAACGAAGAAGGATTTGAAGTGTCATCTCAAGCAATAAAGTGTAATACTTTGTGCCTACTCATGGCCACTAGTCCATCATATCCTAAATGAAAGGGCATTTAAGCTTTATATTTTCTGAAAATGAGACCGAAAAATAAGAAAGAAAAATTTAATTATCAGTAAAATTAAAAAAACTCAATACTGACTTTTCAGAATGTCGAAAAAAAAATACATTTCAACGCATTACAGAGTTTATTCACATATATGACAAATAACTGAAATGTCAAGGTGGTTGCTGTCTCAAAAAAATGTACTCGCACTTAGAATAACGAGAAATCCTTTATTTATGAATATACAGCAAAATGGAATGGCTTAGAATATAGAAGACAAATATGATTAAGCAATCATGTTCATTAATCGTCGCTAATATGGTGTCTTATTTGTGTTGCAGGTGTGAGGTATGAACCCCAGAATGGCAGGAAATCAACTTAGCTTTGAAGAGAGGAAGTTAGTCCTGAAATATTATTGGAAGACCGAAAATGCTATTGAAGTGCAAAGACGATTCAGAACGGAATTCTCAAGATCGCCACCAACGCGCCGGACCATTGCTCGCCTCAAAGAGAAATTTGAAGCAGAGGGAACCGTTCAGAACGTCAACAAGAACCATTCTGGACGACAGCGGACATCTACGAGCCCAGGAAAAGAAGAGAAGGTGCAGGAAACACTTTTACAATCACCACAGAAATTACTTAGACAAACTACTTGGGAAACAAATATCTCAAAAGATAGCCTCCATCGTATCATGAAGCGTCTGCACTGGAAATGCTACATTTCCAACCCCAATTCATGCCCTAAACGAAGACGATCCTGACCGGCGAGTTGAATTCTGTGAATGGTACCTGGCAAAATGTGCAGAGGATGCAGGGTTTCCACACAAAATTTTTTTGGAGCGATGAGGCAACCTTTAAATTAAATGGCACCATCAATCGCCATAATTGCACGTACTGGGCTCCTGTAAATCCTCATGTAACACTTGAACACCATGTCAACTTGCCCGGGGTAACAGTGTGGTGTGGGATATCTGCACTGGGCATCATAGGGCCATTTTTTATTAACGGAACGGTCACTGGTGAGAGCTACCTTAACTTGCTTCAGGAGTTTATTGGTCCACAAATTTCTGAGATGTTTGGTGATGAGGGCGAAATTTACTTTCAGCAAGATGGTGCACCTCCCCACTACCATCGCGATGTACGAGCTCACCTCGATGCAGCTTTTCCAGACACATGGATTGGCCAAAGGGGTGCCAATGAATATCCTGCACGTTCCCCGGAACTGACACCCTTGGACTTCTTTTTGTGGGGATACCTCAAAGACAAAGTTTATCACAACAAACCAAGAACAATTGAAGCTTTGAAAAAGAAAATTGAAAGACAATATTACGGTATTCCTAATGACCTGTTTCGTGATGTTTGCGAATCCCTTGGTGCGCGTTATCAACATTGTCTGGGCAATAATGGTCATCAATTCGAACATTTGCGAACGTAATTCCTTAATAACATTTGTCTTCTATATTCGAAGCTATTCCATTTCACTGTATGTTAATAAATAAAGGATTTCTCGTTATTCTAAGTATGAGTATATTTTTTTGAGACACCCTGTATATAACAAAAAGACGCTCTTAATTTTTTATATTTATTTTTTTAGATTAGGTGATTAGAAATCCTACTTTTTGGTCTCCCAGAGGGACTTCAAAAGTTTAACAATTACATTACCTCATTTTGGCTGATTCCAAGCAATGATCACAGGCTTCTAGGTATTAACGTTCAACCTTTCTTGTTGAACGACAAGCCCAACAGTATATTTTAAGTGACTAATCATAATTCTTTTCGCACAAAATAAGTTTTTCAAAAAAGGTTAAGAGCTTCATTCAACCGAAAATGAACGAAAATACAATCAAATAATCTACTAAGCATACAACTACCAGAAATCAGTATCAATAAATAAATGAAACCCAAAACAAACAGAAATTAAAATAAAATCAAACTCAAAACGATCGGAAATCACTCTAAGTAGGGTTCTAAACCCTATGCTCTCTCAATGCCAGAACGTAATTTGTACTTTCTTGAAAAATTCCAACGCATTTGCTGTAAAAAACGTGTACTGTCAATTGATTATACACATGCTAATATTCGTTAATGAAAATACTAACTGATTTTGATTTCTTAAAGCTGTAAAAGTGAAAATATTTAAAAGGATTTTTTCAGTAAAGAACAAATTATATTCTGGCTCTTAGAAATCACAGGGTTTAGAATCCTACTCAGATTAATTTCTGCTCGTTTTGAGTTTGACTTATTTTAATTCTTGTTTGTTTTGGGTTTCATTTATTTATTAATACTGATGTGTGGTAGTTGTATGTTTAGTAGATAATTTTATTCTATTTTTGTTCATTTTTGATTTAATGGATTTATTCACTTTTTTTTGAAAAAAATTATTTTGTGCCAAAAGTTTTTTTGATTTATTTCTGTTCGTTTTATATTGACATAACCTTTTTAAGGGACAAAGAGTGAGCCTCTTCTGAAGTTAAACAACCATACCTTCCGTAAAAATCTTTAATACCCCCTGGACATACAACCCTTGCCTCTAGTCTCTGGGATTTGTTTCCACCCCAAAAGCATTGTTATACGATATTTAGACTATTTTGAACAGAATGGCTATCTCGAAATTTCAATTAGACGCATTTCGGAACAATACGACGTGTGTGTAGGGGGGGGGCGGGTATCTGCCCTCTGATCACTTTGACTCTTAAGACTCTCTTTGACTCTATATAGATTTTATTCAAAGCTTATAAGCTTATTTTAGGCTTCACAAAGAGCTGCCACAACACAGTAAATGCGATGACGCAAACCAGCGTTGCAATACTCATGAATAAAAAATGAAAAAGTATACCTAAAACGTGCTGGATAACATAGTTGCCATATTGATCCTGGATTAGCTGATCAATATTTTGATGCAGTTCATTGAGAATTGGGAGAGTCTGTTCGGTGTTACAATGCTCCAAAATTCGTTGAATTACTCGACAACCGTAAGGATGAGTAGACAATGCGAACACCTAAAGATAAATATTCATTACAACAACCACATGTACACACAAGTTCAACCTTCAGGGACATCATCTTCTACGAACAATTGTTAATACAAACTCATATTCATAAAAATAAAATATTAAATCCTCCCAATCCACTTTGGATCTTTATACAGGGGACTTCTCCTACAAGGAGGAGAAGTTACCTTTAACACGTAAGATAGATAATGTTATGCATAAGCACAGGGTCTTACCAGTACATAAGGAAACATGTTAAGAAAAGAGTTCCTACTTCATGATATGCAGAATAATCCTAGTTAACACATTCTACAGGAGGAGAACCATTATTGTCACCTCTTTCATTGTTGTACAATTTTTTCTTTTATACAAAATTCTAAAAAATAAACATGGATTCGACTGCATTTTTTCGTTTTCAAATAATCTACGTATTTAATTAAGCACCATCAGTGCCATCTATTACTTATTACAAAAACATATTAATAGACAAATACTGATAAATTAGGTTAATTTAGGTTAGGGTAGTAAGATGGCGGCTGAATGTTTGTTTATGAAAGATTTTTAAGACTTAAGAGAACCGACAGAAATATTTAAAATGTGCTAGAAAAACTGAAAATACAAGGAAAATAGTGAAGATAAAGGTCCTCCCCCTCCAAAATATGTTAACTAGGATTATTCTGCATATTATGACGTAAGAATTGTTTTCTTAACATGTTTCCTTATGCACTGGTAAAACCCTAGGCTTATACCAAACCTTTGTACATATTTAAGCAGAAAAAATAAACGTATGCACTAATTGCAACCAAAGCTCCATGGTCTCTGCAAGAGGGAGAAGACAAAGTTATTTTTTTAAACACTCAAAAAAAAAAAAAAAAAAAAAAAAAAAAAAAAAAACAAAAAAAAAAAAATGAAATTCCTGCTCAAAGGCTCCAGGGGGAATAGAAGCGTATTAAGTTCGTTTAGAACTTTTTAATCACATACTAAATGTTAGTAATATTATGCAATATTTTACCATATCATATTAATTGAATTACTGCACAGTAATATCATATTAAAAGCTTAGGATTATGATTTATGTTTGTTTATTAAATTTTTAGTATTATAATTTATGAACTGAAACTTTTAGTTTGAAATCATGCGCATTTCTGCTGCTTTGTATATATTATATCGATTAAATAGGTCACTTTAAAATGGGATTCCCAAATGGAGAGAATATTTCTGTCAAAAAGCGGGATAGCTTCTTTATTTTTAGTTTTTCCAAAAATTTAAGAGATATATAGGTAGACGCAGCAATGAATAGCATCTTACTGTCATAAGAAACAATATACCAACAGAGGCCCTAAAGGCCTGTGATTGTACATGCTTAAAACAAGAGTTCGATTTGACAAGGAAGCAGCTTAACAAAAAGGTTTGGTACGAAATTACGTTGACAAAAACCAAGAAGGTTTACTATAGGAAGTATAAATAAGAATCAACTTTATCGGAATCAGAGGTGACATTACTTCTTTTTTATCAAGTAATTACCTGTAATACACTATATATGGTTTAAGTCTCTAAAAATAGTAAAGAATTTAATGAAAATGCCTTTCCTTCCATGTCCTACAAAAGACATTATGTATACCACTCTCTTTTGGAAACTGTTAACAAAGACGGATCAGTTCAAAATAATCTCAATCTTTTTATGATTTGCTAAACATCTACTTTGCTTGGCCCCGTGGTACAGGAGCTTACAAACTGTTACTAAATAAAAATTAGTGGACCTCAAAATCTAATTTGCAAGACAAATTGCAAAACATAATCACAAAATTGAATTTTGCCAAAATGAAAAGTTTTCAAGTTTTAAAGCAATGTTTTTTTTTATCTATCTTCTTTTATTATGCTTCTTCTTGTGTTTCTATGACATGTTTACGTATAGATAATAAATACATATATATATGTATATATATATATATATATATATATATATATATATATATATATATATATATATATATATATATATATATATATATATATATATATATATATATATATATATATATATATATATATATATATATATGTATACATAGTTTCTAAACATGGGAAATGAATCAAAATATGCAGACAGAAAAGACGAGCAAACAGATATATTTAATGAGTCAATGAAAAAGAAGGCGAATTACCTGTCCTTCAAAGGCATCAATAACAAACTGTAGTGCACCAGGTTCGACACATTCGATGCACTTTTGAACCACGTGATTTCCATTTTGATCCTTAACACACTTAAGAACGTGGCCATCTAACTCTCGAACAATTTCCTTTTGCTGTTCTGTGCCAATGCTTTCCAGGGCTTTTTGGATTACTCGACATCCATACATTTGTAAAGCCAAAGCCAATACATGACCACGGAGCTGATAAAGATAGAAAGACTGGTATAATTAAGTTATGCTCAACCCTACATCCCCATTTTAGCCGATCCAAATCGTCTTAGCCGAGTGGATTGGTGCGCTGGATTTAGGATCCTTTGTGCGAGAGGGCGAGGGTTCGAATCCTAGTGGATAAACCAGGGGAAGGAAAACAGGAAGGGTGTGCGAAAGCACAGGATGGCTGGCCCCCATCCGAATTACGCTTCCTACCTGAAGGACCTTGAGAAGGAGATCAGCACCGCGGATTCGAACCTTAAGGGTCTAGTGCAACATCCTTTACCCATTTTTTTTACCTACATGCCAATAATGACATAAAAGGGATCAAAAGACGAAGACCAGTTTCAGCTAGTTTGACACAAAATTGAAAAGATGTTTCGACAAAGACCTTCGTTAGATCACGTCCAGTGCTAGAAGGTTTTACAAAAAAAAGATATAACAAAAATATGAAACCGAGTACAAGCCAGTGGGATCTCAGGGAGTATTTACAATGTTTTTCAAAAGTCTAAGAGGCGAATTCGACGCCCCCTGCCTTATCTTAGAAATGATCTAAAATTAACAATAAAATATCAAAGATATATATTAGGTGGGTACAGTAAATAGCACTATTAAAGTTCCCTTATAATTTCAGACCGAAATTATCATAAATATTTAATGATGGGCGTTTTTGAAGTCTAAAATTATCTTTTTTTTACCAATATAATTTGAAGTAAAAAATAGAAAAAACTTCGTGATGCAAGCTCTTAAGTTAAACGGACCATCACAATAACTTCTGATCACCATGCATATCAGAACTTTCATCATATAGCTTTTCTCCAATCACTTTTCAATTACAATGGATGCATGGATTCATTGATTTTGAGGTAATTCCCAGAAAGGTAAATTGTATGTTCTATTTTGCTTTGATCGTTTTAAGAAATATGTAATTTTTTACTTTTTTGAACATACTGATACGCACTTAACAAATGCTTATGTACAAAAATAGACGCAAACTTTTCCCTTAGGACGGAAGGGAGGAACGGTAAGAGGTGTAAGTCCTTTTCCCCCCCCCCCCCACACACCCCTGAAAAAACCTACAAGCTCTAACTCGATCTCTAGCCATGACAGAAAAAGGATACACTTGGCAAACTAAATAAACCGTCAGAGCATTTTTCCTAGGACGAAGAAGGGAGGGGGGCAAATTGGGGAATGCTCTGTATTCAGTTGCTTATATACACTAGCCGAAGACCCTGTCGGATGACCGGCAGAAAAAAAACTATTTGAGAAAATATTTGGCCTTCTTCCCCCAAACACAATACTCTAAGTCCCCCTACCCCAAAAAAAGAACTTTTTTCAGCTTTTCGAAAACTATTTCGAATTTTCAAATCAGTACTCTGCCGTGAGTCGAAACAGGACGCACTCAGACAACTACGCGTAAAATTCGTCGTCTTTCAATTACAGCTACTGACTGCATACAATCTCTTTTACCTGTACCCAATATTCACTTCCCTTCAGGTGTAAAACTTAATTTGAAAAAGTCACAAACCAACTGACTGAGTGTAAACCATCTCCAAAGATATACACGACTCAGTAATGGGATCATGTCATGTCATATTGGTTAGTTATTACGGATATTTATCGACGTTACAAAGAAACATGCATACGAGTAAGATATATAAATAACATGTCAAATACCTTTCCAGCTAAGGCTATCTTTTGATCAGGAGTACCAAATTCAAAAAATTTCTGAATGACATAGTTGCCAAACACATCAGTCATTAAGGCGTAAGCCGCTGCTACTATTTCATTGAAAACCATCTGTTTCTCATTGGGAGGGGCTCTCTCTAGTTTCTGTTGAATAAACCGGGAACCATGCTGGTCTTGGCTGAATTCCACTACGTGGTTGGCTAAATCTCTCAATTGCAGGTTAGGAAATCTGTTATTCCTGAAAATATAATGGATATGGTAAAAGATGTATTTTAATTACATAAAGCTTGGTAAGCCAGGCAATTCTCTTGTGAAAGAATTTAAAAGCATCTGACTATTTTAACTTAGGGTGTTGAGATTTAAAAAAAAAGAATTCTTAGAATAAGATAAATAAGATTTAATTATAAGCAAGAATTGATACAAAGGATCAACAAATGGTACAGTCAAATACTCAGAAGATATACCTTTTTTGTTGACTGTTTCATTGATATATCTGATTCTACCTTAGGGTGACAAATTTATACATTCAAGCCTGTACATAAGGGGAGAGGGGGAATACCTTTTCATAATAACATAAGTTGAGAGAAAATCGGTATTTCTATGTATACAAACATAAACATACTTTTTAAAGAATCAAATAATATATATATATATATATATATATATATATATATATATATATATATATATATATATATATATATATATATATATATATATATATATATGATATATGATAGAGAGAGAGAGAGAGAGAGAGACGAGACGAGAGAGAGAGAGAGAGAGAGAGAGAGAGAGAGAGAGAGAGAGAGAGAGAGAGAGAGAGAGAGAGAGAGAGAGAGAGAGAGAGAGAGAGAGAGAGAGAGAGGTGAGCATTTTCAGACGATATTTCACAAGTTTTAAATGCTACTGTCATATTTTAAACCGTCTATAATAATAAACCGTGGCTGACTTTTGTTTGGTTGTTTTTGCGCAATAAGATCAGGCCAGTAAAAACTCATAGAGCCCTTTTCCAAAGATAATGCAATAAATGAACAGAAGACAAACCTAAAATCTTCAAGAAGTCGTGATCTTCCAGAAGCCTTGTCCATTCCTCCGCTAGCTGTTCGCGTCTTCACACCCTGACCAAACAAGTTGGCCGAGCTAAACATCCCGTTGGGGGTAAGTGCACCACTACGGTATTTCATTTCAGAGCCAGGGGCGGCAGACATTACCCTAGTTCCAGGTATAATTGGTCCTAGCCCTAGCTGGAGACCGGATGTCACTGTGTTGCTTAAACCCAGTGGGGGTGGAGTTAATGAGCCAGACAGTCCGCCTAATGGACCTGGTGACGCAGTTACTGTGCCTAAAATAAATGATGCCTATTAAAAACGAAGAAAAGACTTCTTATAATATTAATAATAATCCGAAAAAAAAGTGCCTCGAGGGCTAGTTTGGGTAGATTCTGTTTTAGATAACTGAATATACAACCGAATGTGTCACTCGAACCTACAATCTTTTGATCCATGATGCTAATTAAGGCAGAGTTTGGTTTGTTTCGTTTTCTTTTCCTCGAAAACCAGAAGTATACTAGAATGAATCCCGATAAGTCCCCATTTTGTTTCATCCTTACAGAGATGCTTTTGGTATACTCCCAAAATATGAATCTCTGGATAGGAAAAAAGGTTTTCACAAATAAATGTTGTAGATAAGCTGGTGTATCAGAAAAAAGAATGTTTTGTGAGATAGTCAGTCATATGTCACGCTTGCTGGTAACCTGTATAGCAAGAACCGAGTTGCTTGTGTTGCACAACCAATAGGCATTCTGCTCGAATAGCCCGTTACTTTCTTTTCAAGTCCCGTTTCCGAACAACTTCTGTGTTGAACTTCTGTACTAGAGGTTTATAGGTTTAATTGACCCGATTGAAGAATCTGTTTAATTTGCATTCTGTTCTAAAAAAGAGTAGCATTTTTTTCTCCTTATTTTTTTATTATTATCATTATTTAATAGGGATCATGGGGGAGAAGGGAGCAGGTTTGTCCTTCCTTTTTACGCACTGGGGACAGCTGAGTGAAGTTCTCGGCCGAAATACTTGCATTTGCCTTCTTTTGTTTTCACTGGCTATAAATTACCTCGTTTTGCCATGTTTTCTCGTATTGTCAGTCTTAGTTTGGACAGATTATGCTTTAAATAACTGAATATACAACCGAATGTACCACTCGAACGTACGATCTTTTGATCCATGATGCCAATTAAGGCAGGGTTTGGTTTGTTTCGTTTTCTTTTCCTGAAAGCCAGTAGTATACTAGAATGAATCCCGATAAGTCCCTATTTCGTTTCATCCTTACAGAGATACTTTTGGTCTTAAAAGTATCTTAAATATACATAGTCTTAAAAATTATTACTGTTAAGTAAGTCATGACTTGAGTATTAGCAGTAGTTGTTGTACGAGTTATGTGTATTTAACTTTGAAAAGTCATACATTGATTGTGGAAATAAGTGGATATATATTGCATCATCAGCCTTAGATTGGTAATCAATGACTTCAGGTATAGCTAAGATCAACTTCGATGAGAAGCAAACACTATCTGCGAAATACATACATAGCCTGATTTGACTTGAGACTTTTATATTGCAATCTGAGCCTCAGATTAGTAATAAAAAACCTAAGAAATCCTTAAATACCAATTCTGAGACAAATCAAACACCATTCATTTACTATTTACTAATTCCGTTCTGACTAAGGACATTTACACTAAGATCTATATGCTTGCTAATGATTAACATTTAATCATTGAGGGGCATTCCCTTAATAATTCCTAAATGATCACAAGTCCAAAGAGGCACAAGATACCTATACATAAACGAAAGCAGGGACGAAGGGAGGGGGAATTACAGGCTGCCGAGGCCCCAACTGCCCATTGCGGACAATCCAACCATATTAATTGAAAATCTTTGCCTGACGCTGTTTTCAACAAGGTGTCACACGTTCACTTTTAATTAATATTTATTTATGAATCCTTTGCTATTTGCATAAGAGACCCTCACCCTTAAGGCCGCACAAATCATTCCCACGAAGAGCCATAGAACTTTCATTTTGCGAACAAATAAACCATAATTTAAAGCTCTATGAACATCTATGCTATATGATGTGGCCGAAAAAAACATAGGATACATCGCTCTTTATCAAATCAACATTTTTTTAATTACATTTACTAGGAACTTAAATCTTTTTTAAAAGCAATTTTAGGGATTAAGCAACATGGTTCCCATCTAACTCATTCAATTCAAGACCCTTAAATCAGTGATTTCGAGAACTAGCAACCCAAGCCTAAGGCCCCGCGGTACAGAGAAATTTGACTACGGTTTAAGGAAAGCTGCTCGCAAGGCAGGGTCTGTGCAAGACGATGCCTATTCATATATTATTGTTTATTTTTTTTCGAAAACGAAAACAACTTTCCACAGTCTATTTTGTCCATACAAGATACATTAGGGAAGAGATGCAAAACGCAAAACATACTCAGCAGTACAAATGTAAAGTGTCCCGGTCAATAGGCCACTTGCATAATGTGAAACCTGATTGTACACATTATAAAGGTGCGCAATTGATCTAGCAAATTTTTTGTCAGTCCTGTTTAAGACTAATGTCAATCTGACCTCTTTATTTGGAAAGAGTTATAGCTTTTGAACAAGAAAATTCCAACTGTTTAATTACTTAAGGCATAATATTGCAATAAGGCACGGCGGGGGGATATCCGTAGTAAGCTGTATGCGGCATACCAAAAATGTTATTCAAATTTCGAGCTTTAACTGGTTTTAAAGCCAGATACACATATAAACCTCCTTTTAAGTATAGATCATAAATACAAAGACAAAAGTAGCTGTTACAAATGGCAGAATTTCACAGAGGTCTAGACTGTAGAACTAGATGCTTGGCGGTAACTTCTGCAACCAAGAAATGAATTTTATGCGTGAACGGGAGCTGCATGGGAGTCTTGCACGAACACCTAGGCAAGCTGCCACCAAAGGCGTAATTTCGTCAAAATCATGGAGGGGGGGGACTTGGAGCCAATTGTCTCAAATCAAGTGAAAATGAAAGTAAAAACTGAAAAATTAGCCATATAGTACCATAAAGGTAAAGATACACTAAAAAAAACTGACCCGTTTCTGCGGATGCTTGAATTATGCAGGATTATCTTAGTATTGACAGTATTTTTGAAGAAACTAAATTTCAGCTTGGGGTGGGGGGAGAGGGCAAACTGGGGTCCGGGGGAAAGGGTTGGCAAACCGAAGTCGGGGAGGGCAGTTACCTCCCCCTTCCCTACCCCATAGCAAATTATGCCCCTGGCTACCACTCACTCTAGTTGGTCATTTTGAGTGTTTAAAAAAGAACGCCGGATTTGAAAAGCCCATTGTTTTTATTTGTAGTAGTTAGCAACACTGTTTTTGTATTTTTTGTTATTACTAATAACTGAGGTTATGTTTTGATGCTGTGATTTTGTTTTCCAGCTTATTATTTGTGGTGTATATTCAATGAAATATATTGTACGGAACAAAGAGTGTTGATCGTGAAAACACAATGCAGAAATGGCGAGTTTTTCGGAAACCGTTCGAAAACCCCACACGATTTATAAGAAACAATATTGACCTAAATGAATCCACGGTTCGTAGGTTGATCAAGAAATTTGAAAAACTATGGGTTAACAGAAGAAATCAAAAACCAGAGTTACGGTTTGATGTGCAATTTGGAGTAGGGGTTTAATTGGTCCTTATATTTTTTTAGGATGACCAAGGAAGGGCTGTTACGGTGAATGGAATTCGTTATCTGGTGACGCTCACTAGTTACCTTTGGTCCCGATTGGATCAAATGAACATCGAAATATCTGGTTCCAACGAGACAGTGTAACTTGCCACACTTCGCGAGACACGATTCGTGAGACTCTGCTGCGTGAGAAGTTCAAAGACAGACTAACATGGAGATCAAACCTATTGACCACGATTTTGTGACCACACATCTTGTGACTTTTTCCTATGGGGGGGGGGGGGTACTGTAATTCACTAGTTTACTAAGATAGTGGGGGCAGTGAAGATGTTAAAAGTAAAATAGCCAAGACTTGGGGTGTTTTTTTTCACAGTTGAAAAAAGTTTGGAAAAACAGGAAGATAAGTCTGCAAACCAAGGTTAGAATATTAGAAGCTCCAGTGATGACGATAGTCAAGAATGGCTCTGAATCATGGGCGCTCCGAAAAACGAATGAAGATATGCTAGATGTTTTTCAGAGAAATTGCCTATGGGTTGTTCTGGGTACCTGGCTGACTGACCGTATTCCAAACAATAGGCTGTATGAAAAATGTGGTTCACTCCCGATTCTTAGGGCTAGAATGAGAGAAAGGTTGAGATGGTTAGGGCACGTTCTGCGGATGAAAGATGACAGATTGCCAGAGATTGTCCTTTTCTGCCAACCGTCCGTCCGCGGTTGGGGTGGAAGGATGTCATAAAGAAAGATTTACGGGAAATCGGAACTTCCTGGGAAGGTGTAAAAAGGGAGGCTTTGATGCCTCCCTTTGGAAGGTGTAAAAAGGATCGGGATTGAGGATGAACATGCGTAGCTGTGTTGGCTTCAGGCGGCTTGGTGCTGCAGTAAATTGTTAGTAGTAGTAATAGTAGCTTAAGCACAAGAGCAATGCGATGAAAAGTTGAATTTTTTTTTCTTTCCTTTTTTATCACAATGCTTCGTCAATAAAAGGGGTTATTAATTTGCGTATGCTAACAACAATTACATTTTCAGGTCAAACGTTTTGAAGATCAAGCGGTAAATATAATGCAGATTTCGGGATTCGGCCATAGGTTACACTTGTATACATAATTTATTGTTGAAAAGGGGAGAGGCGAGGTTTTCTAACTTGGAAAGGCTAAGAGTACTAAGGTGAAACTTCGGGAAATGTTGAGGAGAATGTTAAACTTTTTCAAAATATAATATGATCATGACAGCCTACAGGCTGTATTTTCTGCATCTACGAGGAATGCTGCAGAGAGGGGCAGCACCCCAGATATAAAATAGTTTCTGTTCATTTTAAAGACTGTTGTCTGTCTATTTACTTGAATAAGAAAAAAACGTAAGTGTTCCCTTACAATTCAAGCATTAGCCAATACCCATTTGACAAATAATAAAGGATGAATGTACAGAGTTGACTGAATGAGAAAGAAAATGCAATGCAATTTATTGGTTTTGTGTACGTCCATTTAAACTAGTTTTTATTGGGTTAAAGAACTGTTAATGCGAGGTGTATAAGTTTTAAAAATTTACAAATGAATATAGTAAAGATATTCTTTTAGCCGCTAGAACACTTTAAAAACAATAACAGTGGTAGGGTGCCTCGTCTGGATTCTGGACCTTTACGTTCCTTCCTGTGCTATTCTGGACCTTTACGTTCCTTCCGGTGCTATTCTAGACCTTTACGTTCCTTCCTGTGCTATTCTGGGCCCTTGCCTAGATTATGTTCCTTCCCATGCTATTTGCTTGGCTTATGTTCCTTCCCATGCTATTCTACGACTTTATGTTCCTTCCCATGCTATTCTACGACTTTATGTTCCTTCCCATGCTATTCTGAGCCTTACATGTGTGTAGGCTTTGTTATTTAAAAAATTGGACGCTACAATCAGAATTCTTTGATTGACATTTGCAAAAAAGGGTTAAAGTGATTAGCAATTACGAACGGGGACTCCCCGCTGTTTTTTTTTTTTTTTTTTTTTTTTTATCGAAAACTAGAGATTGTCAAGTTGCGTATTTAGGAATTGTTTTGATTGACATTTTTGCAAAAAGTGATAAGGAATTCGCAAATTGGACACTATGAACGATATTAATTAATGTTTTGAATAATAGGAGTGTGATTGATTCTAATTAGTGATTGGATAATTTTTTAACATGAAATCTCTGAATAAAATATTTTTTCCCATGTTATTTGCTTGCGTGTATAGGAATTCCCATGTTATTTGCTTGCATGTATAGGAATTCCCATGTTATTTGCTTGCATGTATAGGAATTCCCTTGTTATTTGCTAGCATGTATAGGAATACCCTTGTAATTAGCTTGAGAGTATAGAAATTCCCTTGTTATTTGCTAGAGTGTATAGAAATTCCCATGTTATTTGCTTGCGTGTATAGGAATTCCCATGTTATTTGCTTGCGTGTATAGGAATGCCCATGTTATTTGCTTGCGTGTATAGGAATTCCCATGTTATTTGCTTGCGTGTATAGGAATTCCCATGTTATTTGTTTGCGTGCATAGGAATTCCCATGTTATTTGCTTGCGTGTATAGGAATTCCCATGTTATTTGCTTGCGTTTATAGGAATTCCCATGTTATTTGCTTGCGTGTATAGGAATTCCCATGTTATTTGCTTGCGTGTATAGGAATTCCCATGTTATTTGCTTGCGTGTATAGGAATTCCCATGTTATTTGCTTGCGTGTATAGGAATTCCCACGTTATTTGCTTGCGTGTATAGAAATTCCCATATTATTTGCTTGCGTGTATAGGAATTCTCATGTTATTTGCTTGCGTGTATAGGAATTCCCATGTTATTTGCTTGCATGCATAGGAATTCCCATGCTATTTTAACGGCTTATGTTCCCTCCCATACTATAAGGGCTTATGTTCCCTTCCTATGGTATTCCAGGAGCTTATGTTCCTTCCTATGCTATTATAAGGGCTTTTCCGTGTGGTTTTTCTTTACTTGATACCCATTAAAAACAAAATTTTTGTGTTAAATAAGTAGTTCTTGTATCTTTTAAAATAGCTTTACGAGGTTTGAGAGACTTGGTTGCCTGATTCCGTGTGGTTTTTTTTACTTAGTGCCCATTAAAAACAAAATTTTTGTGTTAAATAAGTAGTTCTTGTATCTTTTAAAAGAGCTTTACGGGGTTTGAGAGACTCGGTTGCCTGATTCCGTGTGGTTTTTCTTTACTTAGTGTTCATTAAAAACGAAGTTTTGTGTTAAATAAGTAGTTCTTGTATCTGTTAAAAGAGCTTTAAGGGGTTTGAGACTCGGTTGTCTGATTCCGTGTGGTTTTTCTTTACTTGTTGCCCATTAAAAATGAAATTTTTGTGTTAAATAAGTAGTTCTTGTATCTGTTAAAAGAGCTTTACGGGGTTTGAGAGACTCGGTTACACTGTATTTTCCATAATTTTCTTACAAGAAGCTAGAGTTTGTGTTAAGTAAGTAGTTCTTGTATCTGTTAAAAGAGCTTTACGGGGTTTGAGAGACTCGGTTGCATTGTATTTTCCATAATTTTCTTACAAGAAACTAGAGTTTACGGCCAAAAACCCCTATTAGCTCAGATTTTATAGAAATAGTTTTATTTCTCGATCCGAAAATAGACTAGTTTCAGATTTGAACCAGAGAATTGTATTTTCCATAATTTTCTTACATCTTTGGAAATCATTAACGATAACAAACATGTTTTCGACCAGATGGGTTTTTGAAAGCACATTCAGCATGGCATGCGCTATTTTTTTTATTATCATGAACCCTTTAGAGACCAATTTGATCAACTTGGAGAAAGTTCAAATAGAATCGTTACTGATATTGATATTAGTGCGTAAACTACAAACTGACAAAAAATATTCAGAACTTTTTTTCTTATAGCCTTGACTTTGAAGACATTTCTTCATCTTAATTGGCTTTAGAAATATCATGCAAAATAAAACTAACCATACCGTCGTTGCTTTGTCGAATTTTGAGCAAACAAAAGGATTGTAACACCTGATTGGCTCGTTTGTATGCAATTTCAAGCCAGTGAAAAAAACAAAACGTCTTCGAGTCACATTTTTTTTAAAAGTAAATTCGATGTTTCTCTATGATTCAATCCCAACGTCCCCTTGCTCTGAGTGTTGAAAATGATTTCACGACATTATTTTAGTTTTTTTTTCTTACCCCAAACTATTTTTTTTTTTATCATGAACCGTTTAGAGATCAATTTGATCAACTTGGCGAAAGTTCAAATAGAATCGTTACTGATATTGATATTAGTGCGTAAACTACAAACTGACAAAAATATCCAGAAATTTTTTTCTTATAGCCTTGACTTTGAAGACATTTCTTCTTTTGTAGGTGTGTGTTGTCTAAAACCTATAGTTTGGGATGCTATTTGAGCTTTTCAGAGCTAGGTTTCTTAGTTTCTCATAGGTGTGTTGTCTGAAACCTACAATTTGGGGTGGGTAGTTTGCTATTTCTGGCTTTTCAGAGCTAGGTTTCTTAGTCTCTCATAGGTGTGTGTTGTCTAAAACCTACAATTTGGGGTGGGTAGTTTGCTGTTTCTGGCTTTTGTGCGCTAGGTTTCATAGCCTTTTGTATGTGTGTGTTGTCTGAAACCTATAGTTTGGGATGCCATTTGGGCGTTTCAGAGCTAGTTTTCTTTGTCTCTCATAGGTGTGTGTTATCTGAAACCTACAATTTGGGGTGTGTAGTTTGCTATTTTTGACTTTTCTGAGCTAGGTTTCATAGCCTTTTGTAGGTTTGTATTGTCTGAAACCTATAGTTTGGGATGCTATTTGGGCTTTTCAGAGCTAGGTTCCTTAGTCTCTCTTAGGTGCGTGTTGTCTGAAACCTACAATTTGAGGTGGGTAGTTTGCTATTTCTGACTTTTCAGAGCTAGGTTTCCTAGTGTCTCATAGATGTGTGTTGTCTGAAACCTACAATTTGAGGTGGGTAGTTTACTATTTCTGGCTTTTATGAGCTAGGTAATGAACTATTTCTGTAAAATCTGAGCTAATAAGGGTTTTTGGCCGTAAACTCTAGTTTTTTGTGTAAAAAAATTATGGAAAATACATTTCTCTGGCTCAAATTTGAAATTCTAGTCTATATATAGATCAAAAAATAAAACTTTTTCTATAAAATCTGAGCTAAAAAAGGATTGTTGACCGTAAACTCTAGTTTTTTTTGTAAGAAAATTATGGAAAATACAATTCGTTGGCTCATAGGTGAAAATTAATTCCAGTTATGGATCGAAAAATAAACTATTTCTATAAAATCTTATCTAATAAGGGTTTTTTGCAGTAAACTCTAAATTTTTGTAAGAAAATAATGGATAATACAATTCTCTGGTGGAAATCTGAAACTTTAGTCTATTTTTGGATCGACAAACAAACTATTTCTGTAAAATCTGAGCTAATAAGGGGTTCTGCCCGTAAACTATAGTTTCGTGCTATAAAAGTAGGGAAAATACTCGTCTATTTCTTAAATATTAAACTCTACTCTAGTGGTTGATTAAAAAATAAGACGATTATGAATATTAATTGTTAAAAAGGGTTTTCGAACGCAAACTATCGTTTCATGTACGAATATTATGTTCGTTAAACTTGTCTGTTTCAGATATGAAACTCTAGACTTTTTTTGGATTGAAAAATTAAACTATTTCCATAAAATCTTAGCCAAAAATGTTTTTTTGACTGTAAACTTTAGCTTTGTTGAAGAAAATTATGGAAAATAAAATTCTCTCGTTCAAATCTGAAACTTAAGTCTATTTTTGGATAGAAAAATAAAACAATTCCGTAAAAACTGAGCTAAAAAAGGTTTTTGACCGTAAACTTGTTTTTTGTAAGAAAATTATGGAAAATACAATTCTCTGGTTCAAATCTGAAACTTAAGTCTATTTTTGGATCGAAAAATAAAACTATTTCTATAAAATCTGAGTTAAAAGGGTTTTCGACCGTAAACTCTAGTTTTTTGTAAGAAAATTATGGAAAATACAATTCATTGGCTCATAGTTGAAAATTAAATCCAGTTATGGATCGAAAAATAAAATATTTCTGTAAAATCTGAGCTAACAAGGGTTTTTGGCCGTAAATACTAGTTTTTTTATAAGAAAATTATGGTAAATATAATTCCCTGGTTCAAATGTGAAACTTAAGTCTATTTTTGGATCGAAAAATGAAACTATTTCCGTAAAATCTGAGCTAATAAGGGATTTTGACCGTAAACTCTAGTTTCTTTTAAGAAAATTATGGAAAATACAATTTTCTAGTTCAAATGTGAAACTTAGTCCAGTTTTGGATACTTATATTGATGAGGACTGATGATTCTAATTCAATATTTTTTTCCATAAAAACAGACTATTTTTTTAAACTTCGAAATTATTTAACTTCATTTATTTTTTATCTTTTTTTGTACGTATCTTAAAATGACAAAATATGCCTACGCTCTAACAATTCTACTCTATGATTGGTCAGAGATATGATGTGGCTTTCCCATTGGTATTCTATTTCCGGTTATTGACACTACCTAGTCTATTGCATGTATTAAATCAGTATTTTTAAACGCAGTGGAACGTTAAACACATAAGTCATATCTTAAAAAAAAAGTGAAGATGGAGCATTTTAATAAAGTGTTTTCACATAACAAGGTTATTGTAGCATTGAATGCCGACAAGGAGAAGTATTTAAACTATGAAACAAGTACAAGTGGTAGCACTATTGGAAATGTATGCATGCATTGTCATGACAGTAAGGAATTCAATTTCTTTAGAATAGCGAAAAAATTCAACTCTTATGTTGGTGGTTATGCGAGATTGAGATCTCCAGAGATGATTGCACTCTAAGAGAATGCCAACATAAAAATAATCGTTGATGATAGAGGACAACTCCTTGCTACTGTTGCAGGTAACACATTACCTACTGATGCATCCAATCGTCAGCTTTCGGGTATTAGCATTCAACGGATGGTTAATAAAAGAAAGGCCTACTCTTCTAGTAATATCGTAAACCATATCTTCTCTACGTGCCGAAACTGTTACCTCTGTAAAAATAATGTGATAATAGACAGTGAAATTGCCAGAAAAATAAAAAGGGCATTGTCAGAAAATATCACTATTGAATATAAAGATGAATCGATGAAAAACAAAGCACCAGCAAGCGTTACTGGCATTGATCAAACAGTCAATGAACCAAATAATACCAAAGACGAAAAGCATATTGAGCCTGTTGATGAGATACCAGTAAAAATTGTGTATGACTCTAAATGGAATAGTGATTATTCTACTGATTACGAACTAAGAGAAGACAATAGCTACAATATCAAGAGAGAACATGGTGAACTATTTTATGAAACAGATTCAAAATGTCCAAAGTTAATCATTGATATTAATAATGTATCATAATATATTTTTGTATTAATATTCTACATAGTATTATCTCATTAAAAATATTTTATGCATTTCCTTGTTATTTTTTTAGTATTTTTGGAGTAAGCTAGCATATACAACGTTTAGAATTTCTATTAAAACATCGGAGATGTAAGAAAAGGAATTTGCATACATCTATTGTCAGACACATGGGATAACATTGACAAAATCTAGCGATCAGAATGAATAAATTCTTTATCAACATCCGTTGTTGGATATGTTATTATGTCATTATGAAAAAATGGTAAGTAAGTAGGTAAGTAAGTAATTAAGTAGGTAAGTAAGTAACAAACTCTCTCTTGAATTCACCTCTTGGATACACAATACAGAAATTTAAATTCAGGAAATTATGAAAAAAAATTGAACAAATTCTTTATTAACATTCTTTATCGATTGAAGTCGCTTCCTAGACAGTCAATACAGCAATTTCACAAAATCTAAGTATCAGATTGATTAAATTCTATATCAACATCCATTTCTCGGATACATGGGGAAGAAATTGACAAAATCTAAGTGTTAGTAAATAAATTTTTTATATCAACATCTTTTGTAAGATGCATCGAATAAAATTGACAGAATCTAAGTGTCAGAGTGAATAATTTATTTTTTGTCAACGTCTTTTATCAGTTACAACAATTATAAATAACAAATCTAAATATCAGAGTGAATAAATGCTTTTTCAGCATCCTTTGTCGGATATGTTTAATAAAATATGCAAAGTCGACATAGCTTTAATTTTATTCGATGTATCTGATAAAACATGTTGATAAATAAAATGTATTTACTCTAACACTTAGATTTTTTAAAGTGCATTCCCATGTATGTGAGAAATGGATATTGATATAGAATTTAATCAATTTAATGCTTAGATTTTTTGAAATTGCTGTATTGACTGTGTAGGAAGTGACTTCAAACGATAACGAATGTTAAAAAAGAATTTGTTCAATTTTTTTCATAATTTCCTGAATTAACTTTCTGTATTGTGTATCCAAGAGGTGAATTCAAGAAAGAGTTTGTTACTTACTTACCTACTTAATTACTTACTTACCTACTTATAATTTTTTCATAATGACATAATAACATATCCAACAACGGATGTTGATAAAGAATTTATTCATTCTGATAGCTAGATCTTGTCAATGTTATCCCATGTGTCTGACAATAGATGTATGCAAATTCCTTTTCTTACATCTCCGATGTTTTAATAGACATTCTAAACGTTTGATATGCTAGCTTACTCTAAAAATAATGAACACATAACAAGGTAATGCATAATATATTTTTAATGAGATAATGCTATGTAGAATATTAATACAAAAATATATTATGATACATTATTAATATCAATGATTAACTTTGGACATTTTGAATCTGTTCCATAAAATAGTTCACCATGTTCTCTCTTCATATTGTAGCTATTGTCTTCTCTTAGTTCGTAATCAGTAGAATAATCACTATTCCATTTAGAGTCATACACAATTTTTACTGGTATCTCATCAACACGCTCAGTATGCTTTTCGTCTTTGGTATTATTTGTTTCATTGACTGTTTGATCAATGGCAGTAACGTTTGCTGGTGTTTTGTTTTTCATCGATTCATCTTTATATTCCATAGTGATATTTTCTGCCAATGCCCTTTTTATTTTTCTGGCAATTTCACTGTCTATTATCACATTATTTTCACAGAGGTAACAGTTTCGGCACGTAGACAAGATATGGTTTACGATATTAGTAGAAGAGTAGGCCTTTCTTTTATTGACCATCCGTTGAATGCTAATACCCGAAAGCTGACGATTGGATGCATCAGTAGGTAATGTGTTACCTGCAACAGTAGCAAGGAGTTGTCCTCTATCATCAACGATTATTTTTATGTTGGCATTCTCTTTGAGTGCAATCATCTCTGGAGATCTCAATCTCGCATAACCACCAACATAAGAGTTGAATTTTTTCGCTATTCCAAAGAAATTGAATTCCTTACTGTCATGACAATGCATGCATACATTTCCAATAGTGCTACCACTTGTACTTGTTTCATAGTTTAAATACTTCTCCTTGTCGGTATTCAATGCTACAATAATCTTGTTATGTGAACACACTTTATTAAAATGCACCATCTTAACTATTTTTTTAAGATATGACTTATGTGTTTATCGTTACACTGCGTAAAAAATACTGATTTAATACATGCAATAGACTAAGAGATGTCAATAACCGGACATAGAATACCAATGGGAAAGCCACATCGTATCTTTGGCCAATCATAGAATAGAATTATTAGAGCGTAGGCATATTTTTTAATTTTAAGATACGAACAAAAAATATGATAAAAAATAAATGAAGTTAAACAATTTCGAAGTTTAAAAAAAAAATCTGTTCTTATGGAAAAAATATTAAATTAGAATCATCAGTCCTCATCATTATTAGTATCCAAAACTGGACTTAAGTTTCATATTTGAACTTGAGAATTGTATTTTCCATAATATTCTTACAAGAAACTAGAGTTTACGGTCAAAAACCCTTATTAGCTCAGATTTTACGGAAATAGTTTTATTTTTCGATCCAAAAATAGACTTAAGTTTCACATTTGAACCGGAGAATTATATTTTCCATAATTTTCTTATAAAAAAACTAGAGTTTACGGCCAAAAACCCTTGTTAGCTCAGATTTTACAGAAATACTTTATTTTTCAATCCATAACTGGACTTAATTTTCAACTATGAGCCAATGAATTGTATTTTCCATAATTTTCTTACAAAAAACTAGAGTTTACCGTCGAAAACCCTTTTAAATCAGATTTTATAGAAATAGTATTATTTTTCGATCCAAAAAGAGACTGAAGTTTCAGATTTGAATCAGAGAATTGTAATTTCCGTAATTTTCTTACAAAAAACTAGAATTTATAACCAAAAACCCTTATTAGCTCAGATTTTACGGAAATAGTTTTATTTTCCGATCCAAAAATAGACTTAAGTTTCAGATTTGAACCAGAGATATGTATTTTTCATTATTTTCTTACAAAAAGAAAAATATCAAGGTCAAAAAAACATTTTGGTATAGTATTTTATGGAAATATTTTAATTTTTCAATAGAAAAAAATAATCTAGTTTCATGTTTGAAACAGTCCCGTTAATCTTCATTTAATAGTACAAAAACTATAGTTTATTATCCAAAACACTTTTTAAACCAGATTTTACATAAATGGTTTCTTTTTAGATCAAACACTAGAGTAGAGTTTCAGATTTGAACCAAAGAATTGTATTTTCCATAATTTTCTAAAAAAAAACTAGAGTTTACGGGCAAACACCCTTATTAGCTCAGATTTTACAGAAATAGTTTATTTTTCGATCCATAACTGGACTTAATTTTCACCTATGAGCCAACGAATTGTATTTTCCATAATTTTCTTACAAAAAAAACTAGAGTTTACGGTCAAAACCCTTATTAGCTTATATTTTCCACAAATAGTTTGTTTGTAAATCCAAAAAAAGACTAAAGTTTCAGTTTTCCACCAGAGCATTGTATTATCCATAATTTTCATACAAAAAACTAGAGTTTACTGCAAAAAACCCTTATTAGATTAGATTTTATAGTAATAGTTTATTTTTCGATCCATAACTGGACTTAATTTTCACCTATGAGCCAACGAATTGTATTTTCCATAATTTTCTTACAAAACAAACTAGAGTTTACGGTCAAAAATCCTTTTTTAGCTCAGATTTTATAGAAATAGTTTTATTTTTCGATTCAAAAATAGACTTAAGTTTCAGATTTGAACCAGAGATTTGTATTTTCCATAATTTTCTTAAAAAAAACTAGATTTTACGGTAAAAAACCCATACTACCTCAAATTTTACAGAAATAGTTTATTACCTAGCTCATAAAAGCAAGAAATAGTAAACTACCCACCCCAAATTGTAGGTTTCAGACAACACACACATCTATCAGAGGCTAAGAAACCTAGCTATGAAAAGCCAAAAATGGCAAACTACCCACCTTAAATTGTAGGTTTCAAACAACACACACCTATGAGAGACTAAGAAACCTAGCTCTGAAATGCCCAAATAGCATCCCAAAGTTAAGGTTTCAGACCATACACACCTACAAAAGGCTGTGAAACCTAGCTCAGGAAAGTCATAAATAGCAAACTACCCACCCCAAATTGTAGGTTTCAGATAACACACACCTATAAGAGACTAAGAAAACTAGCTCTAAAACGCCCAAATAGCATCCAAAACAAAATGTTTCAGACAACACACACATATAAAAGGCTATGAAACCTAGCGCAGAAAAGCCAGAAACAGTAAACTACCCACCCCAAATTGTAGGTTTTAGACAACACACACCTATGAGAGACTAAGAAACCTAGCTCTGAAAAGCCAGAAATAGCAAACTACCCACCCCAAATTGTAGGTTTCAGACAACACACACCTATGAGAAAATAAGAAACCTAGCTCTGAAAAGCCCAAATAGCATCCCAAACTATAGGTTTTAGACAAGACACAATTACAAAAGAAGAAATGTCTTCAAAGTCAAGACTATAAGAAAAAAAGTTCTGGATATTTTTGTCAGTTTGTAGTTTACGCACTAATACCAATATCTGTAACGATTCTATTTGAATTTTCGCCATGTTGATCAAATTGATCTCTAAACGGTTCATGATGAAAAAAAATAGTTTGGGGCAAGAAAAAAAAAACTAAAATAATGTCGTGAAATCATTTTCAATACTTAGATCAGGGGGATGTTGGGATTGAATCATAGAGAAACATCGAATTTACTTTATAAAAAAAATGTGACTCAAAGACGTTTCGTTCTTTTCACTGGCTTGAAATCGCATACAAACGAGCCAATCAGGTGTTACAATCCTTTTGTTTGCTTAAAATTCGACAAAGCAACGACGGTTTGGTTAGTTTTATTTTGCATGATATTTCTAAAGCCAATAAAGATGAGGAAATGTCTTCAAAGTCAAGGCTATAAGAAAAAAAGTTCTGGATATTTTTTGTCAGTTTGTAGTTTACGCACTAATATCAGTATCAGTAACGATTCTATTTGAACTTTCTCCAAGTTGATCAAATTGGTCTCTAAAGGGTTCATGATAAAAAAAGCGCACGCCATGCTGAATGTGCTTTCAAAACCCATCTGGTCGAAAACATGTTTGTTATCGTTAATAATTTGCAAAGATGTAAGAAAATTATGGAAAATACAATTCTCTGGTTCAAATCTGAAACTTTAGTCTATTTTTGGATCGAAAAGTAAAACCATTTCTATAAAATCTTAGCTAATAAGGGTATTTGGCCGTAAACTCTAGTTTCTTGTAAGCCAATTATAGCAAATACAATGCAACCGAGTCTCTCAAACCCCGTAAAGCTCTTTTAACAGATACAAGAACTACTTATTTAACACATAAACTCTAGTTTCTTTTAAGAAAATTATGAAAAATACAATGCAGCCGAGTCTCTCAAACACCGTAAAGCTCTTTTAAAAGATACAAGAAATACTTATTTAACACAAAAATTTCGTTTTTAATGGGCACAAAGTAAATAAAAACCACACGGAATCAGGCAACCGAGTCTCTCAAACCCCTTAAAGCTCTTTTAACATATACAAAAACTACTTATTTAACACAAAACTTCGTTTTTAATGAGCACTAAGTAAAGAAAAACCACACGGAATCAGGCAACTGAGTCTCTCAAACCCCTTAAAGCTCTTTTAAAAGATAACAAAACTACTTATTTAACACAAAAATTTCGTTATTAATGGGCACCATATAAAGAAGAACCAAATGGAATCAGGCAACCGAGTCTCTCAAACCCCTTAAAGCTCTTTTAACAGATACAAGAATTACTTATTTAACACAAGATTTCTTTTTTAATGACCACCCGGTAAAGAAAAACCACACGGAATAAGGCCATTAAGTCTCTCAACCCACTTAGAGATATTGTAAAAGACACCGAAACTTATTATTTAGCACAAATATTTATTTTATACTTGGCCCCAAATAAAGAAAATCCAAACGGACTCAGACAACCGTGTCTCTCAAACCCCGAAAAGCTCTTTTAACAGATACAAGAACTCCTTATTTAACACAAAAACTTCGTTTTTAATGAGCACTAAGTAAAGAAAAACCACACGGAATCAGGCAACTGAGTATCTAAAACCCCTTAAAGCTCTTTTAAAAGATACAAAAACTACTTATTTAACACAAAAATTTCGTTTTTATTGGTCACGAATTAAAGAAGAACCAAACAGAATCAGGCAACCGAGTCTCTCAAACCCCCTAAAGCTATTTTAAAAGATACAAGAACTAAATATTTAACAAAAAAATTTCGTTTTTAATGGTAAGCAAGTAAAGAAAAACAACAAGGACTAAGTAAACCGAGTCTCTTAAACACCTTAAATATCTTTTAAAATATACAAGAACTACTTATTTAAAAAAAATATTTCTTTTTTATTGGTCACCAATTAAATAAAAACAAGACGGAATCAGGCAACCAAGTCTCTCAAACCCCGTAAATCTCTTTTAAAAGATACAAGAACTACTTATTTAACACAAAAATTTTGTTTTTAATGGGTATCAAGCAAAGAAAAACCACACGGAAAAGCCCTTATAATAGCATAGGAAGGAACATAAGCTCCTGGATTAGCATAGGAAGGGAACATAAACCCTTATAATAGTATGGGAGGGAACATAAGCCCTTAAAATAGCATGGGAATTCCTATACACGCAAGCAAATAACATGGGAATTCCTATACACGCAAGCAAATAACATGGGAATTCCTATACACGCAAGCAAATAACATGGGAATTCCTATACACGCAAGCAAATAACATGGGAATTTCTATACGCGCAAGAAAATAACATGGGAATTCCTATACACGCAAGAAAAAAACATGGGACTTTATAAAAACGAAAGAAAAAAAAAAGTGAAAAAATATAAAAGAAATAAAAGAACAGTTTAATAAATATACATGCAAGAAAATTACATGGGAATTCCTATACACGCAAGCAAATAACATGGGAATTCCTATACACGCAAGCAAATAACATGGGAATTCCTATACACGCAAGCAAATAACAAGGGAATTCCTATACACGCAAGCAAATAACATGGGAAATCCTATACTCCCAAGCAAAGAACATCGGAATTCCTATACACGCAAGCAAATAACAGGGGAATTCCTATACATGCAAGCAAATAAGATGGGAATTCCTATACACGCAAGCAAATAACATGGGAATTCCTATACACGCAAGGAAATATCATGGGAATACCTATACACCCAAGCAAATAACATGGGAATTCCTATACACGAAAGCAAATAACATGGGAATTCCTATACACGCAAGCAAATAACATGAGAATTCCTATACAAGCAAGCAAATATCTTGGGAATTCCTATAAACGCAAGCAAATAACTTGGGAATTACTATACACGCTAGCAAATAACATGGGAATTCCTATACACGCAAGCAAATAACATGGGAATTCCTATACACGCAAGCAAATAACATGGGAAAAAATATTTTATTCAGAGATTTCATGTTAAAAAATTATCCAATCACTAATTAGAATCAATCACACTCCTATTATTCAAAACATTAATTAATATCGTTCACAGTGTCCAATTTGCGAATTCCTTATCCCTTTTTGCAAAAATGTCAATCAAAACAATTCCTAAATACGCAATTTGACAATCTCTAGTTTTCGATGAAAAACAAAAAAAAACAAAAAAAAAACAGCGGAGAATCCCCGCTCGTAATTGCTAATCACTTTAACCCTTTTTTGCAAATGTCGATCAAAGAATTCTGATTGTAGCGTCCAATTTTTTAAATAACAAAGCCTACACACATGTAAGGCTCAGAATAGCATGGGAAGGAACATAAAGTCGTAGAATAGCATGGGAAGGAACATAAAGTTGTAGAATAGCATGGGAAGGAACATAAGCCAAGCAAATAGCATGGGAAGGAACATAATCTAGGCAAAGGTCCAAAATAGCACAGGAAGGAACGTAAAGGTCTAGAATAGCACCGGAAGGAACGTAAAGGTCCAGAATAGCACAGGAAGGAACGTAAAGGTCCAGAATCCAGGCGAGGCACCCTACTAACAGTTGATAATAATAAAATTTATTGCTTCTCAAATTATTTTTATTATTAAAGATGTTATACTTATAGAATAAGAATAGCCGATAGTACCTCAAGTACTTTTCGTCCCATTTATTCTGGTTATTATGCCCCCTTTATAATCTAAAACCCGATTTTTACCACAATACGTTAATAGTACGCGTCCATTCAAATGCGCAATAAACAAGCAACTTTTTTTGCCTGATTCGAATCAGTTTGGAAATAATTTAATGTGTACTAAAAAATTCCAACTTGTTTGTTTCACTTCGTATACCTTTTCCTGTGAAACATGCGATTTACAAGAAGTCTACGTCTGTAACTTGCACCAAAAGAACAAGATACTTATATAATTGGATTTTTATTTTTATTAGATCTTTATATAATTGGTCAAAATTATGACCTCACTGCGAATTTTTCTTAGAGAATCGTCTAAGCTTGTTCAAAAATTGAAAAATATCCTATTTTTCCATTTTTGACTTATTTTCAACATATTTTTAATCTAAAAAAAGAGAAAAAAGATACACAGAGGATTTTAAAAACAATTCGGCAGATGGACAAAGTATAATCTCAGATATTGAATGAAAGAATAATTCACCTCTTACGTTGAAACGCTAAAACATAAGACTACAGAAAAACAACAACCAAAAACTGACACAAAGACCATAAATCTTAGGGTTACAATTTCTGATAAATTACAATGGGATTTAAATTGCAGCTAATTGTAAATTGTGCTATAAAATACATTTATGGACTTTGCAGAGTGTATCTATTTTTCCTGGGTTAAAAAAGAGCGAAAATTGATGAGCTTTAAGCTTCATTCAAATTTGTAGATGGCCTGAATGAAAAATCCTTTTTGACAATAGTGAATAATAATAATAATAATTTTTATTCGTTTCCTTTATCACACTGCAATAACAAGGGTATCATCAAACAAGAGCACAAAAAAGAAAAGAACAAAAGACCCAACACCAAAAAAACACAAATGATGAGCCATTACCTAGACTTCAGGACACTGTTACTGTAATATCTGACTCAGTAGGGCAGGAAAGAGTTTAAAAATTTTGTCGCCGAGTGTGCAGGCGTCCATTCTAACAGCTTTTTTCCTCTTTCAGAGTTGGCAACCTTGTTTTGTGTGCGTGGGTTTCTGAAGTAAACGGAGGCAGGATATATCAGTGTGTTGAAGACTTCAGGGCATCAGCTCCAAATTTCATCAGCATTTCATGCCTCCTTTCATTCAGGGTTGGGAGCTTGAACTGGCTCAGGCTTTATTCATAGTTTTTATAATTTGGCCCAAGAATTATTTTGCAGTCTCTCTTATGAATTGTTTCTAGTTGGTTTCTGTGTTTCTCTGTAAGCGATGGGTGCCAGACAGGACAGCCGTAGTCAATGTGAAGGTCTTACTTTCCTGCACTTACTTTCAGAATTATTTCATCAACAGTAAGTTTTAATAAATAATCAAAAACCCTATATAAGTTATTCACTATACAAAATAACAAGTTTGATTAATTGTGAACGATAGAAATCCCTGAATGACTTAATATCTGAACAATCGACGTCTTTTTTTCAAAGAGTGGAGTATTTTAGGCGATCTACCTTCCATTATCATTATTATGACCTGAAGCTTAATTTATATTTATAGATGGCATGAGTGCAAAATATTTCCTATATCCTACTGAAAAATAAAGCATACAATACGGAATGGATGCAGTGAGGCTTGCCACTTAGCAACCCTTTTTGAAGTAGACTAGAACAAAATATTGATTATTTTTTAAGTGGTTCTCTTTTAGTAGCTTTACTAGATCGTTTTGGCTTTTTTGTTTTGCCATTGAGACTAGTTAATTCCTTCAATTAAAAGCGGATTCACTATTACTTTTTTGTTATACAGGTTAAGGTTCATTTTATGGCCCTTGGGAAAGGGGCAGTTTTCCTCATTAGAGGTTAGCTGATATGAACCAATGATAAGTCTAATATATGGACCATGGCCAATTTTAGCTGCCTCATTCTAGCCAAATTGGTTTAGACTTCTTACAATTTCATTTATTTATTTATATTAATTTTATTTACAATTTTATCTTACAAGTTTTTATTCACAAAGAGGGGGGTCGAAAATGAATTAAATTGTGTTGATCTACAATATTTAGAAATCATTTTTTTTGAGCAGACACAATTACTAACAAGGTGTTTTGCCTAATAATCAACTGAATTATTCGAACCGTTCAGAAGCTATTTGATCAAGTTCACAAAACAAACAGTGCTGACATTTCAAAAAGAATATTAGTTGGTTTCGATTGTAATGCACTAATTACCACATATGATAGAAAAAATAACACTGTCGTTTGCTTATTTTGCTTTAGGATGGACAATGTTCCTAAGCTTATTTTAGTCTAAGTCGATTTGGGTCTGGAAAGCAATTTAGTTTTGATGGCACAACTTTCCTCATTTAGAATTAATCAATGGTGTGGGTTTAGCCCTAATAAAGGTTCTTAATATTTTAATTAGTCTTACTAGTTCCTTTTTGGAGAATATTTAGATAGACATCTAGCTACATAAAAGCCGCGTTTTCAGGCTCAGCGGGCTCGAACACGGGTTGTTCTCGTCTAGTTTCAAGTTTCTAGTTTTTCGTCTAGTTTCAGCGGGTTCGAAGTTTCAAACCAGTGTTTGATGCACTATGTGCACTGTTGCACCACGCTTGATGCACTAGACAAGAACACCCGGTGTCTGAAGACGGGTTGTTCATACCTCAGCGGGTTCAAACACGGGTTGTTCTCGTCGAGTGCATCACGCGTTGTCCATCTAGTGCATAGAACACGGGGTGGAAACTTCGAACCCGCTGAAATTATACAAGAGACAATTTGAGCCGCGTTTTCAGGCTCAGCGGGTTCGAACACGGGTTGTTCTCGTCTAGTTTCAAGTTCCTAGTTTTTCGTCCAGTTTAAGCGGGTTCGAAGCTTCAACCCCGTGTTTGATGCACTAGTGCTGGTGCACGATGCTAGACGAGAACAACCGGAAATTTAATAGAAAAATGCATTCTGAAAGTATCATTACGACTTTCTAAAAGTAACTTTCTAGTTGAATTTCTAAGAGTAGTAGCACTAAATACATAAATGAATTTAAATAAATAAAACTCAATGTCCAGTCAAAATCGAACCAAAATCCCAGTGTCCTGGTTTTCATAAAAAGAAGAAAGGAAAAAGGAGCGATGTTTTCGCCTTCCAAATAGCACACTGCTGTTTCACACAACACCATAAAAAGGTAAAATTTTCCTTTGATCTCAGTCAGTCATGCCCTAAAAGTACCTTGTTCCAATTAAGAGGTCACCTGCATAATGTGAAACCTGTTTGTCGTAATATCTTTTTAGTACACTCCTGTCAAGGATGAATACTTATATAGCCTTTTTATGTGAAATAAAGGATCAGATTAAAAAATTACAAGCTTTGAGTGGATTTTTTTTTTAACTGAAAGCATAATCCTTTCATACCTTGTGATTAACTACATGTTAACCCCATAGTATTTAGTATATTTATTAATCTAGGCTAGCTCATTTCTATTTCTTTAACTGATTAAAAGGATACGGTATTTTAAAGGACCACCCTATCTCGTCCATTATGGAACTTGTTTAGCTTGCATGGTCAAACTATTTAGAATCTTGTCATACCTTCTAGTACTTGGATAAAAAATCCGAATAAATGACAGAAAACTAGAAGCCGGTGCTTGTTTTTCCAAACATTTAACTTGTACCGTTTTGTGCTGGAGATAAAAATTTTCATTTTTAATTTAGGTTTTTCGATCAAAGGGAGTAGAATTTTCATTTTAAAGTTCATGAAAGGGCATTCCCTAAAAGTGTCCTAGCATACCTGCTAAGAAAATGCTAAAAATCAGATTAAATAAAATACACTTGAGCAATTTGGCAGCTTTAGGAGTTCCCTGTGGTGCTACCTGCTTCGATTGACAAGCTCGTCCACTGTAAGAATTCACTAATGGGTCCTTTGTCTTTGTGACGGTCAACTGGCGCTAAAGCTCACAAAACGATTTTAAGGTACCGTTCCTCTAAAGTGGCAACCATTATACCAGCCTAGCCCTGATCAGTGGCGAAAAAAATTCACGATTTTTTTTTTTGGGGGGGGGGGGGAGCATTTTGTTTGTTTTTCAATTTTTTCAATGAAAATACCAAACAAATAGAATCTTCAAAATCTAGGGAGCGAAGACGGCAAATAAAACTTCCCTCTATCAAAAAAAAAAAAAAAAAAAAAAAAAAAAAAAAAAAAAAAAAAAAAAAAAACTCTTACTTCCTACACAAAAAATATACCTCGTCTCTGCTAATACACATAGACTAGCTGCATAATGCGAAACCATGCTGTTTCGTGTTGTATAGCTAATGGAAATTTTCGAACTTAACCAATGCTTAATTTGTCGGTACCATTTCAAACTAAAGGATAAGAATGAATTATTCGTTGGCTTCGTAAAGCTTTGAGAGCTTTTTTTAAAGCTTCACATTTTTGTCAATCATGACATGAATATATGCGCAGTTAGCTATCTATAAAATGGAATTCGCACTTATTGATTAAGCTCAATTACTTTTTATTGGTTACAAATAAAACGTTTTACAATCGCAAATTTTACAGTTTACAAGCTTTACAATCGTGAAGCTTTGAGAGCTTTTTTTTAAAGCTTCAAATTTTTCTCAATCATGACATGAATACCATTTAAGAAATCAATTTTGATCAAGATTTATTGCTGGTTTTCATTTTAATCCACTAATCATCTAATAATAATAATAAATAATAATAAAAAATCGAGCATCTTTGGGTGTTTTCTTATGTAGTGGATACGAGGCAGATGTTCTTAGGTGTATTTTAGAACAACCTTTTCGCAAATGGGCTTATAACAAGTGATTTAAGGTTTGAAACATTTTTTGGAATTGATTCTTATATTTAGGGAACATCCTTAAGATGGCTTTGTTACAAAAATTCGAAAATATACAAAATAAATTGATCGGCTTCTGAAAGGCCTAGATCACAAAAGACTATTTTGTTAATTACACAGATGTATATAACAAAGAGTTTTTCTAGAGATTACAAGAGCCAAAAATTTAAAATGTGTTTATTTCTTTTGATCTAATCAACAATAAATGATGGTATTTATAAAAAAAGGTTGTATGACATTCAAGGATTGTAACCACAAAAAACATAATTTTGTGAATCAGTATGATTAGTCTAAATTAACTTAAACATCTGATTTTTCTTTTTTTGACGGGAGAGGAAGGGGGAGTTACAAACCTCGTTTGCTTAGCTAACAGACAAAATCAACTGAGATTTTCATATTTTTTGAAGGTTTTAGGGCAATTCACACGCTGTCACTCCTCCCGAGAAATAATGGTCTCAAATGTACTAGAGCCTTTTTTAAAGCCAGTTTGAGCGACCTTTTTCAATATTATACGTTCAAGAGTTTTGATATCCGAGTGCATTAGCAAACATAGACGACTCCTGAAAATCTGCTGCAGCATGTGATGAAAACTTATTTGTTTCATTTTTCTCACTTATTTGTTTCATTTTACTCCTTGTGAGGTTTGATGAAAGTGCAGTAGTTGCCGTTTTTTGCTCCATATGCTCACCATATTTACTGTCCCCCAAGGGCTTTTCCAGGGGGGGGGTCAAACTCCCGAGAAATGTTTGTCCGACTCGTAAAAACGAAAAAGGTTTGGTAAAAGTGCAGCAACTGCCGTTTTTTGCTCCATTTGCTCACCATTTTTACTGTCTCACAAGGGCGTTTCCAGGGGGGAAGGCGGTCACAAACTCCCGAGAAATGTTTGTCCGACTCGTAAAAACGAAAATCCTGGATACGGCCCTGCTGTCCCAATCCGATTCGATAAAGAAATAAAAATACTGTGAATATATTGTCCAACAAATTTAATTTTTAATTTGATCAATTGACGTTGACATAGAGGCAGAGATATTCAATTATAATTCAATATTCAAGTAAAAAATTTATTTATTTCGATACAACTTATATAGAGCGGTCATCTTATGAAAAAACCCAATGGATATTTATTAAGTTTCATTAATACTTTTCTCTCAAAAATACCAGTTAAGTTGAAAATCACCGAAGCCCTCAAAAAATGTAGCGACGGATAACTAGCGATAAGAGCGATTTTCCTAGGAAATAGGCCACCTGCATAATACGGAACCGGAATAACTGTATTTTATCATACATTAATCTGCATACAAATGTAGCTAAACAGATGTGAACCAAACCATGAGACTTTTTTGTCGTTCCCGTCTCAGATTAATGCCTAGAGCCTACATAACCACATTACGGGACACAAAGAACCTAAATAATAGAACAGATTGCTTTGAATTGATTGCCTTTCTTTATACCTTTTTTATGACCTAGAAGGTCGCGCCTTGTTTTGTTTCTATTGAAATACTTATCTATGGAGCAATTCCTACGAGTAAGTGTACGCAGTTAGCAGCATGTGGTGGTATAGCTGAATTTTATAGCCATAGTAAACACTAACTGGTTTTGCTTGGTTCGAAAAAAAAATTATGATCTTAACTCATTTAAACTAACATGTATTTCTGCGAGGCATTTTAAAGACAAGGAGAGATGTACACTCGTTTGGTATGCACTATTTTAAGTTATGTATATTTATCATTAAAGCGAGATAAGTTCGTTTATTAACAGAAACAGCTATTATTAGTTGTTTTTTTTTGGTTCTACCATTAATATGCTTTATTTCTGATAATATAACGAGTTAGCAATATGTTACCGCTTTTAAATAGCTAAGTGAGAAAGACAAAAAATAAACTGGAAGCTTTATGGCTAGTTATGCGATGGACGGTATACAACGTAAAATAAAAAGTAAGAATCTTTAAAAAACAATATTTAGAAAGAGGAATAGAGATAGAGGAATCTAACTAAATAAATTGGTAAACGAGAAACGGACAAGCGACTCAATATACAACACATGTAATTATTCGATCCTCAGTAAATGCATAAGAGCCAAAGAACAAGCTCTGATACTTCGTCTGAATTAAAGAACACATACACACACACACAAAAAAAAATAGATAAATAAATAAAAATGTACAAACCAAGTGCTCCATAATTTTGTGGCCATTTTCTTTGGTTATTTGGATTGTAATCTAATGAAGGTGAAAACGCAGACGTTCTATCAAAGGAGTCGCGTCGTCCTACAGTCCCTGTTAATCCTGAAAAGACACATAGTAATTGCAGTTTAAATTCATCCGTATAGGGGGAGGAAGGTTGTTGTATCTAAACATTATGCAGCAAATAAAGTAGATACGATACATATTTGGGGACACAGAAATCTAACACTCAAAGCATTGCAAATTAAACATGCTTTGATAAACTTCATCACCCACCCCCAAAAGTTCAGAGTTTATTCACTACACGAAAAAAGAACCGAAAAAAGGTTTCCAATTAGCCGCATTATGTGAATTAATCTTGCAGTGGCGATGGGTTGTGTCTACGAAACCTTAATTTGTGTCTGTTCTTATTTCATATAAAGAAAAATCACCAAAGAAAACCTGAACCTAATAAACTAGCTCTGGAACAGTCGCGCCAACTAAATCTTGCCTAGAGAAGCTTGGTGCCAAAAATCTTTCTCCCAGTATTTACCAAAGCTACATCAAGGAACATCGGCCCAAGAAAAGTCACATAATTTATTCCAATTGAACTAGGTCCATAGGAAAACATTTGCCGTGAATGCCTGTACTTATAAATTGGTTACTGGACCTTGCCTCCTAAAAAAAAGATGGGGGGAGACCCTCAGCTCACCTCCCCTGTGAACACTATGATTTAGAAATCCCTCAGGCAAGCCCTCTCCCAAGTTATGCAATCGTCTCCTTCCATATGCAGTAACCGAAAAAAAAATTCTCGAGACATACTTCGCTCTTTGCCAAGTCTACGCTATTGCGTTGATGTTGAAAGGCTGAAATTGTATTGCCATCCTTTGAACTATAATTCTGGCATAACACATTTCGTTCGGAACAATTTACTAGAGAGAGGAAACCCTAGTAAATTAATTGAGACCACGATCTCTGCCCATCCCCTAAAAGTTTATAAGAAGCAATACTGCTTGCAAGTAGCCAGAAACCTTCAAAAAATTATCCCGACAAGACCGGGGGAGGGTTGCTGAAAAACCGGTCCAAGGTGGTTGCTATTTGTCTCTAATACGCAGAAAGCAAATTGCCCCAGAAAGCAAATGCTTACCATAGCACAACAATTTCGAATTGGTAAGAAGGCGCTGCTGTAAATCTTTCACTTTTTTATTAAAACACCTTCATTGCTGGACTATAGGAGTCCCTTCAATCATAGGTAGAATCACGAAGGGCCGTTTTTATAGACAAGTTTATCGGAAGTGAAATTCCATGGGTTAGTTTTAAGCGAAAATTTTTATAGGCCATTTCTGAGAACAAGATGTAAACTTTCCAGCGGCGAGTTTCAAAGTTTCATTCGTCCTTTAAAACACAACATTTACTGTCATTTCCATATGAGATGAAGTTTTTTTTTTCAACTGGAAGAGAGGAGCAACATTAAAAATTAAAATGAACAGAAATCATTGGGGGGGGGGGGGAGGATGCCCCACTTCTAAATACCTTGCTTTTCACGCTAAAGTTTTTTGGGAATTAAAAAAAAGGTTCTTATTCTAATTAAACGACAATTGTGCTTCAGGAGTCGTTCTTAGATAACTGGGACACACAGCCAAACCCCAGCGTAAAGAGCAAGGTATTAAGGAGGGGGGCAACGGCTTCTATTGTCAAGCAAACTGCAAACGGAAATTCTTCTTTCGATATGCTTCTGCCCAAATGGAAGAAACCAATTGTAGTAGCACCAATCAAGGATGCGTTTTGGGGAAAAAGTAACCTTTTTTGATGATTATAGCACATCAATTGATTTCCTTCGGTTGTGGGACGGGAAATTACTGGGACAGATTGTTGAGCAAATTATCTGTTTGCTATGAAGGCAACGGCCTCATAAACGGAATAATTTCTCTTTTTTTAATTTAATCTCTGATTGTTTTTCAAATTTTGCCGAAAAAAAAAGTATAGGAATTCTTTCAAATCCCCACTGGAAAGTTTACCCCCAGAAACTTCCTTTCCCACAAAAAATTCTCCCCATGAAAACCCACCCCCAGCCGAAAATCCCCCTCCCCCCACCAAGAAGTTTGTATACTTCCCAATAAAAAATATTATACGTTAGCAATGGACACATTTCATAACTTATGGCCCTTTCCCCAAGGGCTGTGGGGGGGTCATGGGGGCTTTTATAAGTCAAGATAACCAGCACAAAAAAAAGAAGTTAAAAGCATTCCCCAATAAATGACATTTACTCATTTCTCATTTCCTTGGCATACAACATGAAATTATCGCGTCTAAATCTAAATAATGCCATCAATCGTGACAGTTTATTACAGATAACACAAGCAAATCTATATATAGAACTAGAGAAAAACAGTTGGAATTAGAAACTTTCGCGCCACATTTCTCTTAAATTGGAATCATTACCTTCATGTATCCACGAGGTACAAATAATTTATGGCAATGGAAATAGGATTGGTCGTACTATGGATATATTTTATGTGATGTTTAAAATTATATGACTGCTTCGACCAGGGCCGTGAAATTAAATCTAATTAGATTAAAGAGTGAAATTGTAACTTGAAACGACACATCTTATTATAGGTAATAACCGACAATTCGTCGATATACGTATAACAACTTTTTCTGATTCAACTAATAACTTCTGAGCGAATGCACAATAAATCTACATGATTAGCGTAAATAGAGTGCCCAATTTGACCTCCCTCCTCCCAATTGGAGCCCTTAGAGTATGTGCCTAGTAACTGAAAAATAATAACTTTTATTAAAGCTCATTAGACAAAAGCCGCTGGAAGATATTTGTTTGTAACACGGTTATATTACCAATGAACAACCCCCTTCCTCAGAAAAATACAGTTTGATCCAACCACAAAGTTGCTTGAAAAATTTCCAGACAAAATAAAACATTCTTATTTTGCATACTAGGACCAAATAATACTCAAATATTGAATTATGTCCCCTGAAAATAAGTGCCCATCCTACATAACATATTTCCTCCTAGTACATCTGCTGATTGACAGTGATGAAAAGGAAGACAAGCTTAAATTGGCCGTATATGATGTTAGGAGGGCTTTCAACTTTGACATACATGTACAGCTTCTTTTAGGCTCGCCAGTGTATTCTGTCAAAGTCTATTGTCATTGCGTTTAGAGATCTACACCATAAGGGTACAATTAAAATTTTCCGAGTCGTATATTCCGACTAATAAGGCCGGTGCATTGATTCCTGTATATAAAAGCATTAGACAGGAGGTTATCAGCTTCCCTCCTTTGTATAATGGTGTTTGCAGAGTTTTGTTTAGTGGAAAAGATATTACACTACCAAATTACGCAGATGATATTCTGAGTCCTAGCAGATCGAAAAAGCTACCGAAACAACCTGTCTGCCAGGATCAGGCAATAAACCGCTTTAGGTTTTTTATTAAAACACCTTCATTGCTGGACTATAAGAGTCCCTTCAATCATAGGTATAATCACCAAGTGCCGTTTTTATAGATAAGTTTATCGGAAGTGAAATTCCATGGGTTAGTTTTAAGCGAAAATTTTTATAGGCCATTTCTGAGAACAAGATGTAAACTTTCCAGCGGCGAGTTTCAAAGTTTCATTCGGCCTTTAAAACACAACATTTACTATCATTTCCATATGTGATGAAGTTTTTTTTTCAACTGGAAGAGAGGAGCAACATTAAAAATTAAAATGAACAGAAATCATTGGGGGGGGGGGAGGATGCCCCACTTCTCAATACCTTGCTTTTCACACTAAAGTTTTTTGATAATTTAAAAAAAAGATTCTTATTCTAATTAAACGACCCTTGTGCTTTAGGAGTCTTTCTTAGATAACTGGGACAAACAGTCAAACTTCAGCGTAAAGAGCAAGGTATTAAGGAGGGGGGGGGGGAACGGCTTCTATTGTCAAGCAAACTGCAAACGGAAATTCTTCTTTCGATATACTTCTGCCCAAATGGAAGAAACCAATTGTAGTAGCACCGATCAAGGATGCGTTTTGGGGAAAAAGTAACCTTTTTTGATGATTATAGCACAGCAACTGATTTCCTTCGATTGTGGGACGGGAAGTTACTGGGACAGATTGTTGAGCATATTATCTGTTTGCTATGAGAGCAACGGCCTCATAAACGGAATAATTTCTTTTTTTTTAATTTAATCTCTGATCGTTTTTCAAATATTGCCGGGAAATCTGACTCCCCTTCCATTAAATATTCTCTCCATTCACGGGAAACTCCTCCGTGGAGAGTACATCCCACATGAAATACCCCTCCCCCCAACCCGAAAATTCGCTCCGGACAGTTCCATCCTGGCTGATAATTCTCCTGTAAATTTTTTTGCGGACAATTACGTCTGAAAAATTATCCTTAGCTTACTTTCATTTGAAAAAGACTAATCTCTAATCGTTTATCAAATCATGTCGGAAATCCCCCTTCCGTGGAATTTTTTCCCGGAAATCTCCCCTCCCAATGGGATGTTGCTCCAACGGAAAATTCCCCCATGCAGAATTTCTCCCACGGATAATTTGCTTCCCCCATGTAAAAATCCTCCAGATAATATAACCCCCTGAAGATTCCACCGGATCATCTTCACATGCAAAATTGAATCGAAAAAAAAAGTATAGGAATTCTTTCAAATCCCCACTGGAAAGTTTACCCCCAGAAACGTCCTTTCCCACAAAAAATTCTCCCCATGAAAACCCACCCCCAGCCGAAAATCCCCCCCACCAAGAAGAGTATGTATACTTCCCAATAAAAAATATTATACGTTAACAATGGACACATTTCATAACTTATAGCCCTTTCCCCAAGAACAGTGGGGGGTCATGTTACCCCCAAAGATATAGTTATTAGACTTCTCAACTATGTTAAACAAAAAGGCTATTTCAAAATTTTAATCGGATGACTGGAGAAAAAATGGGCGTCGGAGAGGGGCTAGTTGCCCTCCAATCTTTTTGGGAACTTAAAAAAGACACTAGAACTTTTAATTTCCGTTCGAATGCGCCCTGTCTAAAAAAAAGAAACAAAAACAATAATAACAAACAAACACGCATCCGTGATCTTTCTTCTGGCAAAAATTACAAAATTCCATATTTTTGCTGATGAGGGCTTGAATATCTCTACACTAGGGTTCTCTCATACGCTGAATCTGATGATGCTATTTTCATTAAGATTTCTTGACTTTTTGAGGGTGTTACTCCCCTTTTTCGAAAATCAGGCAATTTTTCTCAGGCCTGTAGCTTTTAATGGGTAAAACTAAATTTAATGAATCTTACAATCATTTCAAACAAAAAACAAAGTGCTTTCTATCGACAAGTTGCAAGAATAAGTGAATCTCATTACACAGGTTCTACAAGTCAAGATAACCTGCACAAAAAAACAAACAAAAAAAAGTTAAAAGCATTCCAATAAATGACATTTACTCATTTCCTTGGCATACAACATGAAATTATCGCGTCTAAATCTAAATAAGGCCATCAATCGCGATTTATTGCAGATAACACAAACAAATCTATATATAGAACCAGAGAAAAACAGTTGGAATTAGAAACTTTCGCGCCACATTTCTTTTAAATTGGCAATGGAAATAGGATTGGTCGTACTATGGATATATTTTATGTGATGTTTAAAATTATATGACTGCTTCGACCAGGGCCGTGAAATTAAATCCAATTAGATTAAAGAGTGAAATTGTAACTTGAAACGACACAACTTATTATAGGTAATTACCGACAATTCGTCGATATACGTATAACAACTTTTTCTGATTCAACTAATAACTTCTGAGCGAATGCACAATAAATCTACATGATTAGCGTAAATAGAGTGCCCAATTTGACCTCCCTCCTCCCAATTGGAGCCCTTAGAGTATGTGCCTAGTAACTGAAAAATAATAACTTTTATTAAAGCTCATTAGACAAAAGCCGCTGGAAGATATTTGTTTGTAACACGGTTATATTACCAATGAACAACCCCCTTCCTCAGAAAAATACAGTTTGATCCAACCACAAAGTTGCTTGAAAAATTTCCAGACAAAATAAAACATTCTTATTTTGCATACTAGGACCAAATAATACTCAAATATTGAATTATGTCCCCTGAAAATAAGTGCCCATCCTACATAACATATTTCCTCCTAGTACATCTGCTGATTGACAGTGATGAAAAGGAAGATAAGCTTAAATTGGCCGTATATGATGTTAGGAGGGCTTTCAACTTTGACATACATGTACAGCTTCTTTTAGGCTCGCCAGTGTATTCTGTCAAAGTCTATTGTCATTGCACTTAGAGATCTACACCATAAGGGTACAATTAAAATTTTCCGAGTCGTATATTCCGACTAATAAGGCCGATGCATTGATTCCTGTATATAAAAGCATTAGACAGGATGTTATCAGCTTCCCTCCTTTGTATAATGGTGTTTGCAGAGTTTTGTTTAGTGGAAAAGATATTACACTACCAAATTACGCAGATGATATTCTGAGCCCTAGCAGATCGAAAAAGCTACCGAAACAACCTGTCTGCCAGGATCAGGCAATTAACCGCTTTAGGTTTTTTATTAAAGCACCTTCATTGCTTCATCACGCTTCCAAGGGGAATCCCACCCTATCCTCTCTGTGTACAGACAGGAGAGACAGGGACCCAGTAAAGTTTGCTGGATTATAAGCAAAGTATCCTTTATCACCTTGCAATGTGCATTTATGGCATGTTATTACCAACAATACTTTCATTAATAGAATATGCAAAACAGAGGAATGACATGCAAAAATTAATCGTCAACCTATTGTAATAGGCGTCATTTGAGATATATGTAGTTACCAATTTATGGTTGAAGATGCGATCTTGTATTGAGGACACATTTTTATTTGTCTTCCTTTTTATCACTTCTTTAATGTGACGGTAAATTCAATACAACTACGAAGTTAGTTTTTTTTTCTCTCGGGGATTTTCAAGTAGTCAAAATATGTCCTAAAGAGAACGAGAGAATAACTGAAAGTTAATCTAAATTAATACTGATTTAAGCAGAGCCAAGAAGAACGTAAAAACTTGTAAGATTTAAGACTTAAGAAGTTAGTTAGACTATGAAGGTAAGACTTAGTGAAACCAAAGCAGTCCTCACGATAGAACTTGGTACCAAAAACAATCCATTTAAAAGGCAACTTTTTTTTCCTTCTTTAATGACTGTACACACTATATCGTACCATTTCAAAATAACAACATTCTTTATTTAATTTTTTTTTAGCCTAATTGGGCCAAAGTATGTATCAGTGCAGCTATGACATCAATTCCTGCTAAAGTCGATAAAATATGTCCTAAAGTGAACAACGAGAATAATCAAAAAATTAAATTAAATGAGCTTTGGATTAAAAAAGCCAACAAAAACGGAAGAAACTTAAGTAATTCAACCCTCTCCTTTCAACTGAACGGGATTGAGAACAATATATTTCAAAAAGGTGCCTTTTTTAATTCATTTTAAAAGACTGTATATGACATAATTTTAAGATATCTGCTAATTATTTTTCTAAATCTTTTTTTTTCTAGAGAAATTAACTAAGCTTAAACACGATCAACAAATATAATTATTTTTTCTTACCAGAAAGTGCGCTTAACGAGGGGGAGCCTCCAACGGGTCCTCCTAAATTATTGCCACCAAACCCTAGACTGTTATTTTGCATTAAGCCTGCAGCAGCATTGCCGAACGGACTACCTATTTGCGAAGACTGCAGACCTAAAAAGGAAATAAAGGTAATTATGCAGTGTCTTTGGTAAGCATAATACCAACCCATTCATCCATGCAATAAGAGGGGGGGGGGCAGAAACAAAAATTGAATCACCTTCCCAACCGCATACATTTCTTTAATTGACTGTTAGAAACTGAACCACTCAGTACTTGCCGATTACCCAAGGATTATACTATTACTTGTGTTAATGCACCTTGGGAGTTATTATTATATTTTTTAATTTTATTTTATTTTTTATTTTATTTATTTTTTTTTTTTTATTTATTTATTTTTTTTTATTTTTTTTTTTGTTCACTCCGTGTAACTTCAAGGTTTTCAATGTACAAGTGAGACCCATAATCTTGTTTCCAGTAAGTTTGGCTCAGATCCAACAATATTTTTGGTTAGGCATACTGAAGAAGAGAATTTCGGTCCATCTTTCCATCCGTCACAATGCCCAGGTCGGGTTACTATCACCAAAAGCAGAGTGAGGACGCCAGTCATTACTCCTCACTAATTTTGATCATAACATGACAATTCAAACAAGGAGATGCTCTGATAAAAAGTTTGGGGACCCCCATCCTTTCCCTCACAGACTCTGGATAGATTTTAGGACCGTAGAAGAATAACTAGAACACAAGTTTTTACCTTTTTTTCTTTTTTCTCGGCCATATCGTTTTTTCCGTTTGTCTAAAAAAAATAAACGATGGGCGGAATATTTTTACGTTCTATGTTTTACTTTTAATGTTCTCCTTATTCTTTTTGCGTGTTGTAACCTTTTTCAAAACACTATAAAAACAATATATATATATATATATATATATATATATATATATATATATATATATATATATATATATATATATATATATATATATATATATATATATATATCATTTAAATTATAGTTTTGTATGTCCTTTTAAGAATGGACCGATATAGAGGGCAGCGTGTATACTACGCGAAAAATTCAACGAAAATATTAAAAAAAAAGAAAAAAAAAGAAGTGCGACACATATTTTTGTTATTCTTACACACGCGATAGTTTGTCCTAATATAGCAGTTTTAATGAAGTTATTTCTGTAACCACATAAGAAATATGTTGGTTTGCTAGTAGTCATATACCGCTTTGACTGAGCTATTTGTAATTTTGACAAGGCACGGTGTTCAATTCTAAGCCTAAACAGCATATTACAAAAAAAGTCTTTCATACAAACAACATTTCAAGAAACCATTTCAAGCAGCCACTCATGGTTTAAAGAATATTGCTAGTGTTAGTAGACCAAGCTGGTTGTGTTCTATTCAGGAGGAAGATAGAATAACTCACTACAAATCTGTTTAAATATATTTTGTATGTTTAGCAAGGAGTTTTTGATTGTGAAGCGGCATCTACAAATGCAATATCCTTGAATAGGTACAATTCAGATGGCGATATGTAATTACCATACTCCAGGTTTCGGACATATGGTTCAAAAAGGTAATGGTTTTCCAATATTTCTTTTGACGTGTATCAGCCGTTTAGAACTCAAACAAATATCTTCACGGTGTAAGTTTAAAGAAAATTTAGTGTTTAAAAAATTTCGTTACTCAATAACTTTAAATACTTACAATGAAGTCACCTAACAACCGACATAAATATTTCCAAAAATCCTTTTGGTAATCGAATATTTAGTAACTAATTGGAAGCCAATTCATGGAGCTTCATACTAAATTCAGCTCTTAACTTAATGCTCTTACAAATAAGCAAAATAAAAAAATAAAAATTATTCAACGATCTATGATGGTAATCGACACCCATTGGCACTATCATTGTACCGTCTCTTTGTTACGAATAGGCATGAACAGCGCTGTTCAAATTTTTCTTCTTTCCTTTTTTTTTGTAGAGTTGATCGCTCGAGTTTCTTAGCCACTCGTATATATATATATATTTTTTTTTTTTTTTTTTTTTTTTTTTTTTATATATATATATATATATATATATATATATATATATATATATATATATATATATATATATATATATATATATATATATATATATATATATATATATATATATATATATATATATATATATATATATATATATATATATATATATATATATATATATATATATATATATATATATATATATATATATATATTTAGAATACAGAAACTTGAAAATTCACACTGAGTTAACACAGAGAGCTTCTTAACTACATTTTGTTCTGAAACTCACTTTATCCCAGGTTATTTAGAATTTAGCAATCAGAGATCTGTGACAACTTACAGAAAACCATTTTGTTTTTAAATTTAATGGAGAACAGAAAATAAGGAGTAGTCAGTTTTATTTTTGGTCACTTAAAGCTTAAACTATGCTAAATATTGAAACTTGAAAGGAAGACGAAGCAAAAAGAAAAGAAAGGACAGTCCCCGTTTTCCAGCTTCCAAGTGACAGTAAAGCAGGTTCGGGTTCTTTTCCATTCGTGTGCTAACATTGGAAGTAGCGAACAAATCTCCCACTGATGGATATATCCACGATAAGCTCCAAAACTCTTTAATGTGATGGTAAACTATATTAATCAATTATGTATTATTGCTTTTTTGGAACTTGCAGTGACACTTGGAAGATCACCATACCAAGACATATTATAAAGGGCTACCAACTCTTTTTATTTATCTGACGGCGCAGTTCCTTTATTACCTGATATGGTATCGTTGTTTAGAGAATAATTTCCGATTTATCAAAAAGATCAAAAACTAATCATTTCCGTTATTTCAAAATGCTTTTATTGCAACAAAAAAGGAAAACATTAAAATTCCTTGTTACTCGCAGGTAAAAATATCCACCTTAAATTAACTTAGAAATTAAAAAAAAAGCTTCGTTAAAATAGCTGGCCGGTTGGACGATAAACCAATTGGGCTAACCTGGCCCCTCGAAAACAATTTGTGATGACATTTTGTACATTTCATCAAACTTCTTTTTTCTATTTTAGAATCTTTAGACATACTTATTCCCACCGATCTAAGGGGTTCTGTAGCTCGTCAATTTTCATCCCTCAGCTTTTTTCCGGTGATTACTTCACCCTTATCTTTGGACTACACTTTACTGTAAATGTGTTCGTTAAAGCCTTGTCCACATTTGTGTTTAGCTAGACATTAGTTTTCAGCAATCATCATTTTAGACCAATCAGGGATGCATATAAAACAAGAAGAGCATTTTGAATGGTAGATTCTGATTATGCTTAGACATTGATGTCAAGCATACATGTGACATGCTAGCCAAGAATACATGTGAACATTGTTGAGACTGGCTTATTGAACTTCTAGGGCCATAAATTTGCATAAAAACTCAAGGTTCTACGTATCAAATGATGTCAATCCAATAAATGGACCAACAACATTTTCAAAACCTAATGTTTTAACTGCTTCTGTAGTTGGATCTACCTTTTGTGTGGAATAAAGATCGAGGACACTATGTAGAATTGTATACCCCTTAAAATGGTGTATTAGTTTGAGAAAATAAAAACAAATTAACTTAAAATCAAATATCTAAATATTGGCAAATTTCATGCATGAAATTTCGCGCAAATATTTTTAGTTAAAACAAGAAAAGTAGCGATTACTGGAAACTAAGATGAAAGAAATGGAATTGTATTAGGTACAAGCACCAAATTTCACCTTTTTTTTTATTGTATTACTAGACTTGGTTAACAGACTTGGTAATTTTTGGCACAGTCTAAGATGAATCCTACAACTGCGACAACTACTAACAAATCATCGCAGAACCAACCCTCCTGAATAAACCGCAGCACCAGCACAACTGCACCCCCTCCTATTCCCTTTTAATCTTTCCAGGGCTTCATTCTTAACCCTCTTCCATGAACTTCCTAGTTCCTATAAATCCTTTCCTGTGAGCTCTCGCCATCCCATTCAAGGATGTCTTGCTTTCTTACTTAGCTCCCAATGGATTGCTGATGGAGTACAATTTTAATCAACTATTATCCATCACACATTTTTTTTTATGTACAATAATTCAAACAAGTGTCTTTAGCCTTAGACAATCCATCTTGACAACACCTTTCATATTCTTCTTTAACCTATGAAGGCACTCACGTTTCAAAGCTGTACTTAGCATCCTAATTGCGATCGTAGTTTTGCCTTCCTATGCTTCCAAACTTTTTTCAAATGCGAACGGAAACCATGTGCCTTGGCCATTCTAACATATTCTTTGCAATTTACTAATAATGCTACCTATGTAAGTGAGGCTATCTACTCGATCGATCTTCTCGTTACATGGCAGAAGCACATCCAGGATTTTTGTCCGGGGGGGGGGGGTACTATTTTTACTGGGGGGGGGGGGGGTTACATAAAAAACCTCAAAAAACGCATAAAAAATTTGTTTGTGTCCATTTTTGTTACGTTTTTAGGAGTCAAAAAAACATTTCGGGGGGGGGGGGGTGGGGTTCAAACCCGGTACCCCCCCCCCTGGATACGGCCTTGTTACATGGTATAACATATTCTTGCTCATTTATTTACTACTTGAGCGACCGAGTATCATAATATTTTTTTTCAAACCTAATCTCACACTCAGAATTCTCAGAAAATCTAAAAATTCATCTTAATCTAGAAGACTCGAATCATCTGAGTCTGATGAGTCTAATATAGTTTTAATTGCCCTGATGTAGTATAAGCCCTTACATGACTCTGATTACAATAAGGTCTAACAAGTCCACTATTCTTTTTAATATGCACCATTTGTAATATACGGACTTGAAGTGTTTCGATTTAGGACAGCCATTCTACTACTTTAATGTTTTTAATGGCAAACGATTAAAATTTAGAGCACTTCCCTATATAATTCCTGGATTTAATCTTCCACCCTTGAATCGAAAGAGGTAAAATATGTGTACTGTCCTCATCCAACTCGTATTTGTTAACTTAAAAATCCCCGAAAAAAAGATCGTTATAATGAAGCTTGTCCATACTAAATACATAAAAACGTCCGTAATAGAATAAGTGCTATTAATATGCCCATAAATTGTTAAGTACGCACATGCAAATGTTGCCAGTTCAAATAAATCAACCTTTAATGTCCTAACCCCCACTGCTTTGGACAGGTTCTTCAAGCAGTTTAATTCGGATTACATCTATTTTTTTTTTTTTTAAGCTGGTAGTATTGCTTCGATTTACAAATCACAAGTTAGATATGGTAATAGAAAGCAACCAAGCCACATAACCGTGAACTGAGAAATTTATTTTGAGATTTTCTTCTCACCATATAACTGAAATTTAGTCCCGTAAATTTTATTTTTAGCCCCCCCCCCCCCGTCCAATTCTAGCTATAAACAAATGAAAGAAATATTTTTCGTTTGTATTTTTCAAATGGCTAGATGGAACGAAATAGGACGTCTAAGCGTCTAAAAATTAGGCGCCCCAGGTATCATTAGATTCTATGATTGAGAAAGAAAATAGAATAGATGTCATCAATGTAGACGGTTGGCTGTGTTCGCTCAATGAATAAAGTTAGATGTTTTAATAGAATTTAACTGATGGTTTTTTTTTCCGAGGTTAGTTTTTATTATTATTATTCTAATCCACCATCTCGATACTTAGCTAACCGAATTTAATATCAGAAACAAAATGACTAAGATCCAGAAACAGAAAGGACCCTAATACCACAACGGACACATTAGTTATAGAACTTGAATTTTAAACTTTACTTTGAGATTTACAGACGACAGAAGATAATCTTAAAGAGAACGGTCGGATACTAATCCGAAGTTAATTTGGGTTATTGTTAACTCCTATTTGATGCGGCCATGTTGAGGCTGAGGAGATTAATTTAAATGTACTTTTGAGATACAAAATCAGGATTAAAAATGAATTGATAAAATCATCATTACAGTCAACTTAATGTGAAAAATGAGCCCTGAGCATACTTCTAGCCTGCCCTCAAGCCATCTACATACAGATATCAGGTTTTTCAAACGATCTTATATTGTGGTTATTTCTATTTGAAGATTCTAATCGTCTTCTTTTTTCACTATTTAAGGAGTCAAGTGGTAAATCTAACTTTTAAATGCCGGCAATATGAATTAGATTGGTGTATGCAGAAAAAAAAACACCGGTCCCCTTTCAACAAAAATATCGGTATTAGTAAAAATATCACTGTGAATGGGCCTTAAGTCGTCCAAGATCCATAACAACTGCGAACGCTCCTTTTTCACCCAACTCTTCTCAGAGCTTTACTATTTACACCTTCGCATGAAGTTCCTACTTTCCTTATGACCTCTTCTCGCTTCGTTTTAGAAGTCCTACTTAGTTTTCGGCAGGATAGCCAAAAACTAAGACTTTTGGGCAACCATCCATCCTTCGTCCTAAACGTGACCTAAACATCTTTACCTTTCATGCTCCTTAAAAATAGAGTTTTTAAGGTCTGTCCACCACACCCCAAGACCACAGTTTGCCCCCCCCCCCCAGCTGAAAATTGGTTTCTCCAAAAACTCTTGTCAAAACTAAGATAAGCCTGCTTAATTCAAGCATCCAGAGAAACAGGTCAGTTTTTTGTTAAACGGTTACCTTTGCTTTTATGGTACCATATGGTTCGTTTTTCATTTTTCACCGTCATTTTCACTTGATTTCGGAAAATTGGCCCTAACTTTGCCCTCTCCCCCCATGATTTTGACGAAATTACGGCAGTGCTTCTTGGTACTAATCTTCAAACTTATCTTACACACTGACCTCTACTAACCTCCAGAAATTCAACCATTTCATATACTTTTTATTCAAGTCATTCAAAACATCTGTGTCTAGAGAAGTTTTCGACTTCTAAGCATTATCAACCTTTATCCACTCTATTATGCTTAAATTTCAAGGAAGAAGGAGAAAAAGAAAAAAGAAATATAGAAAGCAAATTTCAAATCTTCTTTTTATTTTCTTCTTCATCATAAATTTTTGTCTAAAATAGCACATGAAACGCTTACACCCAATTTCGCACAATGATCTCTATTAGCCAAGAGTAGGTACGGGCATCAAGACCTCCCCCAACCCCCAACCCCGAGATTTTTTACTCTGCCTCGCCTTATATTGTTGGCATGATTCTCCCATATTGACATTATATTTTTCAATTACCCCATGCCCGAAAATCAATTAAAGTTTTGAATGTATTAAAAAATAAAAAATAATAACAGCTATTGCCTTCAATCTGATATAGTCGAATAAGCTTACTCAGTTAGATTCCCAAAGACAAATATTAGGGAATTCTTATAATCCATGGTACTTGTGGGTTGGATAAGTTTTCCATAATATACTTTAATTAGTTATGAATAAATATTAATCAATAACACTTTCAGTGGAGCAGTAAGTGGAAAAAGGATACTGACTCGCAACACAAACGCATCCGTATTATAAAAGCATTTTGTTTGCTTGTTCGGTTGCGATGCGTTACTAAACGAACGGACCAATTGAAAAAAAACATAAAAACTGAGAATGTGATCTCAAAATACGGAAAGCCGTTGCGAGGGGTGATAGTCTTAGTCAATTGTTGGCAGTGGGGGGCCTAAGGCCCAAGCGACGGGAGGAGGCGATACAAAGCCAACAAGTCTTGTCTTTTTGCAAGCCAAAAGACCGGCTAATCGGGACTTTTTGGCCAGTTGCAAATAAATCAAAAACGATATCAATCTTACTCGAGTAATACGAATTTACTCGAGCAATACGAATGGATCTATTTATAGAACCAAAAAAATGAGGTCCTGAAGAATGTCAATGGTCAGATTACTTAAATTGGCATCATTTAAGGCGTGGATATGCGTATCTAACAATTTATGGACAGAGAATCTCAGCAAGCCAGTCTCTTTGATGGGATTTATTACATGATGCTAAATTTAGCATGTTGGTAATCTACGGATCTATTTATAGAACCAAAAAAATGAGGTCCTGAAGACTGTCAACGGTCAGATTACTTAAATAGGCATCATTTAAGACGTGGATATGCGTATCTAACAATTTATTGACAGAGAATCTCAGCAAGCCAGTCTCTTTGATGGGATTTCTTACATGATGCTAAATTTAGCATGTTGGTAATCTGCTACTGCTGCGATTACCTCTTTCCAGGTTTAACGGGGACACTGAGAGTAAATAGAAGTTAAGGGTTTTCAAATTCAAACGATGGCGGAAATTTTATCAGTAAGAAATAAGAGATGCTAGCGATGCTATAAGAGATGCATTTAAACAATAGCGGATATTATATATACGGGGAATAAGGCATGCCTTTGTTGCTGTAATAAAATCGCTTTGAAACAAGAGCAGATGTTTAATTTTAGAATAGAAACACCTTCAATAATTGGTAAATTATTCTTTAAACAAAAATATCCTATCAGAATGTAGATAATTCCAATAAAAGGAGAAGTTAGTTGTCGCTTATAATATGTTTGGTTTGACATTTCTGAAATTAAGTGTCATTGGACATACCGGAACAGCAAAATAATAAATTTGATTATTAGGTTTTATCATCAGCTTAAACAGTTTAAGAGTTGAATTGCTTGTTACTTTTTCGATGTTTTTTTTTTTTTGAAAAAAAAAGGATACCTATAAGGGACATAGAAGTGCCTCTCTTTCATACAGAACGTGGGAGAATAGAATGGACCACTTTTTCACAGACTCTGATTTTAGTACACTTACCATTCCGGAACAAAATTATGAATGTCTACCGTAAAGTGCTCATTTCTAAAATCATGTCAACAAGACGTTCCCCATTAATTTTTTTTAGCAATATTCTTATATTCCCAAGAACCATTTCGTCTCTGTTTACATATTTGACATACGTAAGCTGAAAGTCGCTGATGGTCGTATTTGACATTTCAATACTTCTGAAATAATTCCGCAAATTGTTTGCTGAGCTGCTCTTAGAGGAAGGATCAGTAGGATAGTGCATGTTCAGCCACATTTTGACATTTCCGAACTACATAACCGTGCTGATTCCCCTTTGAATACCTCTTAGAAAAGGATTTTTGGCAATTAACTCACCTCAGAAGCTTCAAAATGTCAGATACTACCTTCAGCCGCAATGGCGACGGTTTGATACAAAGCTAAAGCTAAAGATAACCGACGATGATATGCCACGTGATACATCACAGTGATATGTCACTTGTACGTCTCTCGGCAGGTTACAAACAATAAAAATAAATTGCAGCAAAAGAATTTGCCTTGTTTTGCAAAAAAAAAAAAAAAAAACTTACCAAGTGCGCTCGTGCTACTTCCCCCAGTAGAATATAAAGATTGCTGTTGAGTGGGTTGACTGTAAAGGCCTTGTTGTGGTGTAGGAGGTTGATGCATTGTCTGCTGCTGACCAGCAGCCATGAGTCGGACAGCACCAGGTCCAGTAGCGTTAATAACAACTGGCGCAGGACTTACCAGCCTTACAGGAGTGCCAGTACCCACACCTCTCATATTGCCCATTACAAGGGAGCCATTTTGGTCAACGTAGGCTTGAATTACTTGGTAGCCCTGAGGTACCTAAAAGTATGAAACTTATGTGGAAGGTGCAACAAATAAAGCTCTAGCTAAGCCTGGAATTGTTTCATGTGCAATGATTGACCATTCTAAAAATTCACCTTACAAGCAAAGATCTTAAGTAATGGTCTATTCCATACCACCATTCTATCACGTTGTATGGAGAATTACTTTGTCCTCTATCAAGCTACCACGATTTACAATGGACTTGAACCTACCCCATGTTATACGTTAAGATGCTAGCAAAAACAGATTAGATGCTTTTATAGTAAAATTCCCTGCAAAGTTTTTTAAGGACCTGAGCTCGAGGACTGTAAATATTAGTGGCTGCTGACCAATTTCTATCGATTGATGACAACCGGTCAAATGCAAGACATATTTTTTTTTTTATTACACTTCTTTTGAATTCTGTATGAAGCATTACAGTAAATAATTTATTAGCTTCAAACTGCAATAATAATTAGTTTTTTGTATAAAATGTACTTAGGGCGGACCCATCAGTTAAGGCCATTTTCGTTTATGTATTATTCTAGTATCTGAATAAAAAAGCTTGAGAAGTGGATCCCTGCTAATAGTAAAAGCGAGCTTGGTCAGCACCCCATTGCTTTTAAAGACAATGGCACATTCATCCACAAAACAGCCCATGCCTAACACTTTCTTGCAAGCAAGGAAAAACTTCATAAAAAAAAAAAAAAAAAAAAAAAAAAAAAAAAAAAAATGTCAGATGGACAAAAAGTAGAAAATAATATTTGTTCGAGAATCTATGGATACAAGTGAAAACAAGGGGAACAAAAAGAATAGGGCTTTACATAATATAAGATATAAAAGTGATATAAACTAAAAATGCACACATGAAAAAAGTCGGTGAGTTGAGGAAAACGATTTTTTGGTGCCTTTGAAAACATTTGGTTCAAATCTTCAATTTACACTAGAGCTGGAAGATTCAGGGAAGCTTCCTTTCTTTGATGTTTAAATTCTAAAAAATACTCATAATCTTGAATTTTCAGTCTATAGGAAACCCACGCACAATATTTGTTATCTGCATTTCTAGACAACCCACTATCCTTCTGTGAAAAGAGGGGTGGTAATCTCTTTAGTCGACCACCACTCAACCATATATCCGGAACCTCAGCGACAAACTTGGAAAATTTTTAGAGCAACATTCTAAACCCCATGCTTTCTAAAAGCCAGAATATAATTTGTATTTATCTGAAAAAATTCAAATGAATTTACTGAAAAAAATGCGCATTGTCAGTTTAATATACGTATATGCTGATATTTATTCCCTAAAATCTTAATTGATTTTTGATTTCTTAAATTTATAAAAGTGAAAACATTTAAAATATTTTTTTTTTCAGTAAAGTACAAATTATATTCTGGTGTTTCATTTACTTATTGATACTGATTCGTGGTAGTTGTATGATTGATAGATTGTTTAATTCTAATTTTTGCTCATTTTGGGTTTAATGGAATCCTTTACTTTTTTTTGAAAAACTCATTTTGTGCAAGAAGTTGTTTTAATCAATTTCTGTTTGACATAGTCTTTATCAGGGAGAAAGACTGAGCCTCTTCTAAAGTTAAACAACCATCCCTTCCATAAAAACATTTAGTACCTCCTAGGCATAACTTACAACCCTTGCCCCCTAATCTCTGGGGTTTGTTTCAACCCCAAAAGCCTTGTTATATGAAATTTAGACTATTTTGAATAGAATGGCTATCTCAAAATTTCTATTAGACGGATTTCGGGACAATATAACGTGTGCGTAGGGGGGAGAGGGTAGCTGCCCTTTGATAACTTTGACTCTTGAAAAGGGCACTAGAGCGTCTTATTACCAGTCCAATGAGCCCTATTTGAAGTTTATATGACCACACTTTCTATAAAAACCCTATATACCCCAGGGCGAAACTTACAACCCTTGCCCTGAGGACTGGGGGAGGGGGGATTTGTTACCATTAAAGACATAATTTCCAGACCTTTCTGATAGGCTTAACAAAATCCCTATATCAAAATTTTGATTGGAAGTGTTTGAGGAAATGATAGGCTTGGAGGGAGACGTTTGTCCTCTGATCACTTTCGACTAATAAAACAGGCACTAGTTTTCTCTATTTCCGATCGAATGAGCCCTTTTTGAAGCTTCTACGACAAAAATTTCTATAAAAATGTTAAATGCCAAAAGAGCATAACTTACTACCCTTGTCCTGAGAGCTATGGGGGGGGGGGGGGGTTGTCATCCTCAAAGGCATAATTTCCGGACTTTTCAACTACGTTGAACAAAATGGTCATATCAAAATGTTGATCGGAAATGTTTGGGAAATGATGGGCGTTGGAGGGGGGGAAGCGATTCTCCCTCTGATTACTTTCGGTTATTAAAAATGGCAATAGCCCTCTCAATTTCATCAAAACGGCCATTGTTGAAGTTTTTATGAAAACACTATCTATAAGATATTATATGCCCCCAGAGTACAACTCACAGCCTTAGCTCCGATGGGTGTAGAGGGTTGTCATACTCAAAACCGTAATTTCAAGACCCTTCAACTATATCAAACAGACTTGCTGAAGCGTAATGTTGATCGGAAGTGTTTGGGGAAATGATGGGTATGGAGGTGGGGAGGGGGCATTCGCCCTCCGATCACTTTTGACTATTAATAAGGGCACTATCCCTTTCAATCCCCAATAATAAAAACCTTATATGCCCCCAGGGCATAACTTACAACCCTTGCCCCGAGGGGTGTGTGGGTGTGGGGGGGGGGGGTCATCTTCAAAGACCTAATTTACAGAACGTGAAACTACGTTAAACAAAATGGCCTTCTCAAAATTTTGATTGAATGTTTCTGGGGAAATGGTGGGTGTGAGAGAGGGGTTAGTTGCCCTTCAATCATTTTGACTATTAAAAAGGGTAGGGGAGACTGGGGTAATAGCGGTCAGCGGGTAATGGCGGTCACTATGATTTCTCGTAAAGTGGATAACGCATATTCACATCGATGGGTGCTGCCATCTCGAGACAGTTTATGGAAATACTACTAGAGTGATCGGCATTTTGCCAGCCTTAGTTTGTCTGTTGTGTAAGAAAGACTGTTTTGACGTTTCACCTTATAAGACAGACAATAGTTTAATCCACTATCAGCTCTTTCTGTTTACATTTCACGGAACGAGACTCGCAATAACAAGGTAAGTCATACTGTTGTATCATGTAGCATTTTATTAAGGTTTAAGCACTGATATTCTGATTTTTAGTCGTTAAATAATAACCATGCGGTTGGGGTAATGGTGGTCACCGCGCTATGGGTAATGGCAGTCATGACCGGCATTACTCCTTAGAACTCATTTTTTTTTTCTGTTTCAGATGCCCAGAAAATACATAAGGAAAACAGATAAAGCTGCATGGACTGCAGAGGACTTAAAGAAAGCAAAGACAGCCATTTCTAGAGGATTAATTCGAAAACCCAATTCGAAAGGCTGCTGATCAATTCAAAATACCATTCAGCACGTTGCAAGAACGAATGAAGAGTGGGATTGATTCTGATCCAAGCTTAGGCAGGAAGTGTGTCTTCCCTCCTGTTCACGAAGCAGCTCTAGCTGACCATGTAAAAACTTTATTAAAGATTTTCTACGGCATCACTGCACTGAAATTAAGAAAAATTGCATTTGAATATGCAGAATGAAACCTATTAAGCCATAGATTTGGTAAATAAACAAAAATGGCTGGCTTGGATTGGATGTACGGATTCATAGACAGAAACAAAATTAGTGTGTGCATACCTGAAGCCACAAGCATCGGAAGAGCCATTGGGTTTACCAAAGACGAAGTAAATCGTTTTTTCCAAAATTTAGAACAGGCTATGGATAAATACAAGTTTAAAGATCCCAATTATTGGAACGTAGATGAAACAGGGATTACCACTGAGCAGGACCCTGGTCTAATACTAGCAGAACGGGGCCAAAAGCGTGTGGGTTCTATAACAAGTTGGGAAAGGAGGAAAAACATTACAGTTGGGTTTGCAATGAGTTTGGGAGGGTTTTATGCACCACCAAGTTTCATATTTCCTTGAGCTCGCATGTTCTCACTCGTAGAAAACAATGGAACTCCCGAATCAGTTTACTCATGCTCTAAAACAGGCTGGATCAATGGAAAACTGTTCTTTTTTTGATCAAAACACTTTCCTCAGCTTACTCATGCTTGTAATGACAACAAAATGCTTCTTATTCTAGACAACCATTCCACTCATTGTTCATCTGAAGCATATGATATTTGTAGGGAGAAAGGGATTGTTATGATGTCACTACCGCCCCATACATCACATAGGCTTCAGCCTCTGGATGTAGTATTTTACTCCCCTTTGAAGGCTGCTTACAAAAGGGAATGTGATTTGTTCATGAAATCCAGGAATTTAGTAAAAATAACCCCTTATGATGTAGCAGATATATTAAATAAGGCGTATTCACCAGTTGCTACGATTGCAAAGGCATCAAGTGGGATCAAAAACACAAGGATCCATCCTCTTAATCCAGGAGTTTTCACAGATGAGGATTTTTTGGTAGAGGACATCCTCCAGTAGAATCAAGACTTAACGCCTGTTTGTGTGGACGTTTCTTTAAAAGCTACTGCAAATGAACAAATGAAGACATCGTAGAAGTAGGCCGATACGAAGTCACGACTGAAAAAAACTTAGAATCCTCTGTCCTACTTGATAAAGTTAATATTAAGCCTAACACACAAATTAACGTGTCTATACAAGAGATTTCTCCTCTACCTGGATGCAATAATGGCGCTGATGCGCCAAGAAAAGGAGCGAGACAAAAGCAACATTCTCAGATCTTGACTTCAACACCGATGAAAATCCTGCTTCAAGAAGAAAAAGGAAGAAAAAGAAACCAAGATCAAGGAAAAACTAAAAAGGAAAGAAGAAAAGAACCAAAGAACTAAGCGAGTAAAAAAAGAATTTAATGGAGAAAAGAAAAAGCCTTCTGTTCCTGAAAGAAAAACACAACAAGTGGAGCAAAAGAAAATGATCAGGAAACTTTTTGAATCCGACTCCGGCACTTCAATTGATGAGGAAAACATTTGTGAAGACGAATCAGAAAGTGAGCTATGTTTGACAGAGATCGGCAAAGAAACATGTTTCTATTGCGAAGACACCGGGAAAGATAGAGAAATGTGGTTTCGGTGCACTTCTTGTGCATTATGGGCACATCAAGAATGTTCCGGATGGGACACTCCTGAGGGGTATTTATGTGACATGTGCTCAAGAAAGTAAAATTGACTTAAAGTTCTGCAAGCTCATAAGTTATATGAATATTTTTTTTTGCCGCTAGAATTTTTTAAGCCGTTTTTTAGTATGGAAAAGTTTTTTTTTTCAAATAATTGATTTCTAATTATGTCCATACTTTCAATTACATTTTTGTAATTTCCTAAATACGGAATTATGTAACAATATAAATATGATGATTTCAATTTAACGTGTTTATGTCATTGAAATTTCCCATATTTTTTTATTTACAACCCTTCAGTAGAACATGACCTTACCGACTGCCATTACCCCTAGGATAGGGGGTAATACCGGTCAAAGCAGGTTTGGCAAAACAATGCTTAATGCCTATATGTAATCTTGATTAAGTCTCAATCCAAGTATGCAATAGGTAAAATATACTATGTTAGCGATTTAACGTGATTAGGTTTGAAATTTATTTTTCTTTTATTTTTTATTCTCAATTAACCTTAGGTGAACGCCATTACCCCAGTCTCCCCTACTATCCCTTTCAATTTCCAATCGAATGAGCCCTTTTTGAAGTTTCTACAACAACGCTTTCTATAAAAACCATATATGCCCCCAGGCCAATAACTTACAACCCCCTTACCCTGAGGGCTGTGGAAGGGGGGGGGGATTTTAATCTTCAAAGACCTAATTTCCAAAACTTTCAACTACGTTGAAAAAATGGCTATCTCAAAATTTTGATTGGATGTGTTTGGGGAAATGGTGGGCGGGAGAGGGGGGTTAGTTGTCCTCCAATCACTTTCGACTATTGAATTTCCAATCGAATGAGCCGTTTTTAAAGTTTTACGACAAAGCTTTCAATAAAAACCTTATTTGCCCCCAGGGTATAGCTTACAACCTTAGCCCTGAGAGCTCTAGGGGGTTTGTCATCCTCAAAGACCTAATTTCCAGAACTTTAAACTATGTTGAACAAACTTTCTATCTCAAAATTCTTATTGGATGTGCTTGTGGAAATGGTGGGCGTGAGAGGGGGGTTAGTTACCCTCCAATCACTTTCGACTATTAAATAGAGCACTAGCCCTCTCAATTTCCAATTGAATGAGCCCCTTTTGAAGTTTCTACGACAACGCTATCTATAAAAACCTTATATGCCCTTAGGGCAAAATTTACAACCTTTGCCCTGAGGACTCTCGGGGGTTTGTCATCCTCAAATACATAATCTCCAGAATTTTCAACAACGTTGAACTAAATGGCTATCTCAAAACTTTGATTGAATGTGTTTGGGGAAATGGTGGGCGCGAGAGGGGGGTTAGTTGCTCTTCAATCACTTTCGACTATTAAACAGGGCACTAGCCCTTTCAATTTCCAATCGAATGAGCCCTTTTTTAAGTTTCTACAACTCCTTCTATAAAAACCTCATATGCCCCCCAAGGCATAACTTATAACCCTTGCCCTAAGGGCTGTGGGAAGGGGGGTGTCATCCTCAAAGACCTAATTTCCAGATCTTTCAACTAAGTTGAAAAAGAATGGGTATCTCAAAATTTTGATTGTTTGTGTTTTGGGAAATGCCGGGCGTGAGAGGGGGGTTAGTTGCCCTCCAATTACTTTCGACTATTAAAAAGGGCACTAACCCTTTCAATTTCCAATCGAATAAGCCCTTTTTGAAGTTTCTACGACAACGCTTTCTATAGAAAACCTTATATGCCCCCAAGGCATAACTTATAACCCTTGCCCTGATGGCTGTGGGGGGGGGGGGGGTTAACCCTCAAAGACTTAATTTTCAGAACTTTCAACTACGTTTAACAAAATGGATACCTCGAAATTTTGATTGAATATGTTTGGGGAAAAGGTGGGCGTGAGAGGGGGTTAGTTGCCCTCCAATCACTTTCGACTATTAAAAAAGGCACTAAACCTTTGAATTTCCAATCGAATGAGCCCTTTTTGAAGTTTCTACGACAAAACTTTCTATAAAAACCTTATGTGCCCCCAGGGCAGATCATACAACCCTTGCCCTGAGGTGTGTGGGGGAGTGTTCTCCTCAAAAACATAATTTCTATCTGGAAATCAACTACGCTGAACAAAATGGCTATCTCAAAATTTTGATTGGATGTGTTTGGGGTAATGGTGGGTGTGGAAAGGAGTGTTTAAAGCCTTCCAATCACTTTCGACTACTAAAAAGGGCACAAGCCACTCCACTTTCCAATCGAATGAGCCCTTTTTCGAAGTTTCTACGACAACTCCTTCGATACGAAGTGCCCTGACCTAAAAAAAAACAAACAAAAAATAAACATCGTTCTTTACTTAGGCAGCGCTATTGCGCTGCCTATGAAAAAACCTTAGATAACCCCTGGGCATAACTCAAAGCCCTTGTCCCTAATCTCAGGGGGTTTGTTTCAACCTCAAAAGCCTTGTTATATGATATTTAGAAAATTTTGAATAGAATAGCTATCTCAAAATTTCTATTAGATGCATTTCGGAACAATACGACGTGTGTTGGGAGGGGGATAGCTGCCCTCCGATCACTTTGACTCTTAAAAAGAGCTCTATAGCGCCTGATTATCCATCCAATGAGCCCCCTCTAAAGTTTATGTGACCATGATTTCTATAAAAACCTTACATGTTCCCAGGGCATAACTTACAGCCTTTGCCCTGAGGCCTGGGGGGATTTTTATCCTCAAAACATAATTTCCAGACCTTTCTAATACGCTGAACAAAATGGCTATCTCAAAATTTTGATTGTAAGTGTTTGGGGAAATGACGGGCATGGGGGGGGGACATTTGCCCTTTGATCATTTTCAACTAATAAAAAAGGCACTACTCTCAATTTCCAATCCAATGAACCCTTTTGAAACTTCTACGACAAAACTTTCTATAAAAACCTTACATGCCCTTAAGGGCACAACTTAGGAGCTTTGTCCTGAGCGCTATGGGGGGAGGGTTGGCACCTCAAAGACATAATTTCCAGACCTTTCAACAATGTTGAACAAAACTTCCATATCAAAATGTTCATCGGAAAATGTTTGGGGAAATGATGGGCATTGGGCGGGAATGATTCTCCCTTCGATCACTTTCGACAATTAAGAAGGACAATCGCCCTCTCAATTTCCAATCCAATTACCACTTTTTGAAGTTTTTACGACAACGCTTTCTTGAAAATATTATATGACCCTGGGGCATAACTTACAATATCAGCCCTGATGGCTGTGTGTGTGGGGGGGGGGGGGTGTCATACTCAAAAACAATTTCCGGACCCTTCAACAACGTTCAACAAAATCGCTATATCGAAATGTTGATCGGAAGTGTTTGGGGAAATGATAGGCGTGGGGGGGGGGGGCATTCGCACTCCGATCGCTTTTGACTATTAATAAGGGCACTAGCCATGTCAATTCCCAATTGAATGAGCTTTTTTTGAATTTTCTACGACAACGCATTCTATAAAAACCTTATATGCCCCCAGGGTATAAGTTACAGGACTGTGTGTGGGAGAGGGGGGGGTTCTCATATCCAAAAACATAATTTCCAGACCCTTCAACTACGTTCAACAAAATGGCTATCAAGATGCAGATCGGAAGTGTTTCGATAAAACAAAATCGCAGAGAAAGTGTTTTGAGAAATGATGGTCGTGGAGGGGGGGGCATTCGCCGTTCAATCGCTTTTGATTATTAACAAGGAAACAAGCCCTCTCAATTCCCAATTTAATGGGCCCTTTTTGAAGTTTCTACGAAGACGCATTCTATAAAAACCTTATATGCCCCCAGGGTATAGCTTACAACCTTCGCCCTGGGGGCTGTGGGGGGTTTGTCATCCTCAAAAACATAATTTCTGGACCTTTGAACTACTCTGAACAAAATGGCTATCTCAAAATTTTGATTGAATGTGTTCGGGAAAATACTGGGCGTAAGAGAGGGGGTTAGTTGCCCTTCAGTCACTTTCGACTATTAAAAAGGGCACAAGCCATTCCAAATTCCAATCGAATGAGCCCTTTTCGAAGTTTCTACGACAGCTCCTTCGATACAAAATCCCCTGGTCTAAGACCAACCAACCAACCAACCAACCAAAAAAAAAAAAAAAAAAAAAAAAAAAAAAAAAAGTGCAGGCCGCGCTTTGGAGATATTCCTAGTAACCCAATTTACAATAGCTTCATATTAAAAGATTCAAATAACATTTCTTCTCAGCTTAAATCAAGATCATCTGACAACACATTTAATGAAAATCGGGTTAATAGGCCAGCTAAGTCTATCACTCAGCAGAATTCTTGCCCAATCTAATCGGTGAATGGTCTTTCATCTATTCTGGCTTTGTTTTTTTGTTTGTTTGTTTGATTCAGTGTTTCTTCTACTCTGTTCGAATTTATTTCAAAAGGTTAGTTTTTCTCTTTTTTTTTGAGCCTTGACTGAAGACGGCTTGGCGGAGGTCCTTGCCGATATATATCCTTTTGTCATTTTCGCTTTTTTTCTGTCTACTGGCTGATAATACTCTTGGTTTCGCGACTATTTAATTTTTATTATTCATTTTTTTTTCTTGTTTGCCATACGCAGAAGAAAATAAAAATGAACTTAAATCGAAGCATATCCCATGTGAATGGCAGTTCATTTTTGGAATATCAAAGTGCAATATCAAACAAGTATGGAACGTAAGTAAGGAGCGACCCGGCTCAATAGTAACCGAAACTCTAAAAAACTCTAAAAATTTTGGCACCAAAAGATACATAAAAAGAATTGTATTTTTATGCTGATTTCAAATATACAAGTTTCGTCAAGTTCAATCTTACCCATCAAAAGTTATGAGCCTGAGAAAATTTGCCTTATTTTTGAAAAAAGGGGGAAACAACCCCTAAAAGTAATAGAGTCTTAATGAAAAACACACCATCAGATTCAGCGTATCAGATAACCCTGCTGTAGAGGTTTACAGCTCGTATCTGCAAAAATGTGGAATTTTGTATTTTTTGCCAGAAAAAAGATCACAGATGCGTGCGTGTTTATTTGTTTTTTTTTCCAGGGGTGATCACATCGAAACAGTGGTCTTAGAACGTCAAGAGATGACTCATTCGATTGGAAATTAAAAGTTCTAGTGCCCTTTTTAAATGACAAAAATTGGAGGGCAATTAGGCCCCCTCCCACACCCATTTTTTCCCCAAAGTCACCGGATCAAAATTTTGAGATAGCCATTTTGTGAAGCATAGTCGAAAATTTAATCACTGTCTTTGAGGACGACTTAATTCCCTCAATAGCTCGCTCTTACGCTAAAGTTTTTGTTTTTTTTTACTTTTAAGAGGTTATTATTCTAATTAAACAGCCTCTGTGCTTCCAGGAGTCCTTATCAGAGAAAAACCTTTGTTGTAAGAAAATTAAATAAAAATATTATTATTAGTTAGTTTAGAAAACGTTATCATTAGTAAAAAAAAAAAAAAAAAAAAAAAAAAAAAAAAAAAAAAAAACTAATATGCAAATTTCGTTTTAATTATTCATGTATGGTGAACCAAATTCAAAACCTGCATTAATTCAAAAACTTTCAGAAATTAAACAAAAAAAGTTTTTTTTTAACTGAAAGTAAGGAGCGACATTAAAACTTAAACGAAAAGAAATTATTCCGAATGTAAAAGGGACTGTCCCAGCCTCAACGCCTCGCTCTTTACACTATAGGTTGACCCTTTCTTACAACTCTACTTTTTAATACAATAAAAAACTTAAGTGTAAAGAGCGAGGGGTTGAGGAGGGGACAGCCCCTTTCATATACAGAAGAATTTCTTTTCGTTTTAAGTTTTAATGTTCCTCCTTACATTCAGTTAAAAAAAATTTTGTTTTTTTATTTATTAAGAAGAAAAGAGGGAAGGGGACTTGCGTTTTAGCAGAGCTGAACAAAATTTACAAAACATAACTTTAAGGAATAGCAGAGGACTTATCAAACCGTTGATTTCTTTTGGCGTTGACCTTGAGCCACAACAACATCAGCATTGATTGATTATGGTACAAATCAATCAAGTACCCATGTTCATGAAGACATGAAGGATATTTTGTTTCAGACGCTACTAACATCTTCCCAGTTGACTAGCCTCCATTTAAAAAAAATTGTAATTATCCCTTCTGATTGTAATCATCACAATAAAACGTAACAGCAAGTGAAGTAAAAGCTTAGTAATTCGATCCGACTCAATTCAATCGAAAAAAACTCAAAACTGACTAAAATGAAGGCACATAGTCACCTCATGCCTCAGGTTTCCAAGATATTAGCCAAAAAATGATGAAAGTCGATAATTTTAAATACTATTTCAAAGAATTTTCCCATAAATCTAGGGGCCTCCCCCCCCCCACCCCCAAGAAATAATGAGCCCCCTCCCAAAAAAAATAACGAGCTATATATAAAAAAGATAAGAGCACATGTGTGTATGTTTTTACACAAACCATAGATAATTGGTGCTTGCCGTATTGTAGTAAATTAAAGCGCAGAGGAACAACAAGGAAGTAGGAAATACGTTGCCTAAAATTGCACAACAGGAAGGACTTAGTAGTAACTAAACTGTTAATTGGAAATTAATGAGAATGCCCATTACGGAAACAAACTTCCAAGGCCAAAACGAGAAATCCAGTTTAATTCAGTTTGGATTAAGATATGTTTCAGGGTTTGCATGGGGGATTTGCAAATTTCCTAGCAGGTTATAAGGGGATGCTTCATGAGTGCCCACCCCCGGAACGTCCCGTGTCACTGCGTCCACGACGGAGTGCCCACCGCACTGAGTACCCACTATACGGAGCGTCCACATTTTTTTTTACGAATCTTTGGTAAGGGAACTTAGCAAAGATTCGACATAGGTCTAAGCGTTTCCACTTCTACTTATTTTGGTAGTAGAACACTTATTTTCGGACTATTCTACTTCCAAATATTAAATCTACTTATCTACAAACTTTCTATTTATTTTTGGAGGCTTAAGTTTTTGCGTTTTACGGAATGGGGTGCAATTGTTTTTAGCAGCGGTATCTCTGTCGGGAGCGGCAAAAAGGAAATTCGGGAAATTATGGAACACCGTGCTGAATTTAGATTCTGGTTGACCATAAACAGCTAATTTGTGGTTATAAAGATCAGTTTAAATGAATGACTTAGTTTAAAGCCGTAAGGCCATCCATATATAACCCATGAATTATTCGCCCAGTTCGCCGGTTTATTAAAGTCGCATCTAACCAGTGTTCGTAAAATATTCTCCAATAATGTCAGGTTATGTGCTAGTTCCAACAATTCTGGCCTAGCTGATCCTCCTATGAATTTAATCAATGATGGTAAGTATCTTTTTATGCTCTATCAAACAGTTCATGATAACGAACTGGAAGTAAGGAGCGACCCGGCTCAACAGTAACCAAAACTCCCAAGAAACAAAATTTTGATACCAGTAGATACATCAAAAGAATCAGATTTGTATGCTTATTTCAAATATATAAGTTTCATCAAATTCATTCTAACTTATCAAAAGTTGCGATCTTAATGAAAATCAAACCATCAGTTTCAGTGCAACAGAAAACCCTACAGTAGATTTTTCAAGCTCCTATCTGCAAAAATGTGGAATTTTTTATTTTTTGCCAGAAGAAAGATCTCGGATCCGTGTTTTTTTTTTTTTTTTTTTTTTTTCCAGGGGTCATTGAATCGATCCAGAAGTCCTTTTGTATTTTTTGACTTACTACTACTTTGTGGACGCTCCGTGAATAGACACACCGAGCGGTGGTCACTCCGTACAGTGGGCGCTCCGTCGTGGACGCAGTGACACGGGGCGCAGTGCAGAGTGGGCACTCAGGAACTAAGCCGGTTATAAGGCGTTGGGGGCATCCAACTAACGCATCTCTAATAGAGTGGGATTTTTACGATTTCGGCTGTAGTTCGGAAACGGCAAGAGATAAATCCAAGCCTTTGTCCCGATACAGGGATTATCTAACAGAGAAGAAAATCCCAGCTGGAGTTTGGAAGACTTCTGTTGAGTTCCAGGAAGAAATAAAATGAAAATATTCTTATCATTACACTACTAAGAAATATGAAAACAACAAAAAACAAAACTGTTCTAGCTCTTAAATTAATTAAAAAAAAAAATTTCCACAAAATAAGTTTTTCAAAGAAAAGGAAAGAAATCCATTAAACCAAAAATGAGCAAAATTAAAATCAAATAATCTACCAAGCGTGAAACTACCACAAATCAGCATCGATAAATAAATGAAACCCAGAACGAGCAGAAAATACAATAAATAACCGAGTCAAACTCAAAACGAGCAGAAATTAACATAAGTTGGGCAAACCCCTATGCCTTCCCAAGGCCAGAACATAATTTGCACTTTACTGAAAAAAATACAAATGAATGCGCATTGTCAGTATAGTATACATTTACTGATATTTAGTAATCAAAATCCTAATATTATTTGATTTATTAAAGTTATAGAAGTAAAAACATTCATATTTTTTTTCAGTAAAGTGCAAATTATGTTCTGGCCTTGGGAAGGCATAGGGGTTTTGAGCCCAACTCAAAATTTTGATTGGATGCGTTTGGGGGAATGAGGGGGGGGGGCTTGTTGCCCTCAAATCACTTTCGACTATTGAAAAGGGTACTAGCCCTTTGAATTTCCCACCGAATGAGCCTGTTTTGAAGTTTCTACGACAACGCTTTCTATAAAAACCTTATATGCCCCCAGGGCATAAATTAAAACCCTTGCCCTGAGGGTTGTGGGGGAGTGTCCTCCCCAAAAACATATTTTCTATGTGGAAATCAACTACGCTGAACAAAATTGCTATCTCAAATTTTGATTGGATGTGTTGGGGGGAAGGATGGGCGTGGGGGGGGGGGCTAGTTGCCCTCCAATCACTTTCAACTATTAAAAAGGGCACTAGCCACTCCAATTTCCAATCGAATGAGTCCTTTCCGAAGTTTCTACAACGACTCCTTCCATACGAAGTGCCCGGGAAGAGAAACCAAAAACACATTGTGACCATATCGTTCTTTACTTAGGTAGCGCTAGTGCGCTGCCTATGATAAAACATACTTCTTAGCACGAAAGTAACCAGGGATTTTTTTTTTTTCGTGGGAGGAGATGGGATAAGAAGAAAAAACTTTCAAAAACGCATCAAAAACTTGTTTATATTCATTTTTGTTACATTTTTTCGAGCAGGACAAACATTTCGGGGGGGGGGGGTGTAAAACCCCTAACCTCCTCGTCCCGCTGGATAAGGCCTTGCTCCCTAGGGATCGTGGAATGTCATGTTCTTTTAGAAGATCGAATTATATCTTAGACAGCCAAAAGTAGAAATAATTCATTGCTCCTAGAATTCCAGGAAGCCCTTTTGCAAAAATCTTCTCTAGATCTCAAGTTCCATTGTTTTCCGTTTTTCTAAACTTTCGATTTTGACACTTTGTTATTTGTATCTAGTATTACCATGAAAATGAAGTAAAAAGAAATGAAGTTTGATTTACTTAGATAAAGTAGATAAATTTCAAAGTAATCGGGAACATCAAATTAGTTCCCTTTCAGACACTGTCAAATGCATTTCTCTACAATTGTGACTCATGGGCAACAACGGTTGTGGCAACACTTGTATAGTGGAGCAATAGTACTGCCTTAATGGAACTTCTTGGTTTGATTTCTTCATGATCAGCGGTTTCAATATCAGAAATGAGATTAAATTAAAAAAAAAAAAAAATTCAATAAGAAAATTGCATACAAAGTTTCCGAACTTCCTAAAAAAAAAAAAAAAAAACTCACAGAATAAACCTCAACTATCAAGGATCAGACGCGGCAATCATGGAATATGCCAACGACTTGTATTCTCGCAAAAGCTCAATTTCTGCACAAAACTTTTGTTTTTCCAAACTAAGTAAAATTGAAGGGTATCTAACTCGGAGTAAAGGAGGTCAGATTGTTAAACTGGCCAGCTCCCAATAGTTATTAAACTCGCGCTGCCTAAGTAAACGATGTTGCCACAATGTATTATTATTATTTTTTCCCTTTAGACCAGGGCACTTCGTATAGAGTCAGAAACTTCAAAAAGGGCTCATTCGATTGGAGAATGGAGTGGCTTGTGCCCTTTAATAGTCGGAAGTGATGGGAAGGCAACTAACACCCCGTCCACGCCCACCATTTCCCCAAACACATCCAATCAAAATTTTGAGATGGCCATTTTGTTCAGCGTGGTTGATTTCCAGATAGAAATTATGTTTTTGATGAGGACACTCCCCCATAGCCACCAGGGCAAGGGCTGTAAGTTATGCCCTGGGGGCATATAAGGTTTTTTATAGAAAGCGTTGTCGTAGAAATTTCAAAACAGGGCTCATTCAACTAGAAATTCAAAGGGCTAGTGCCCTTTTTAATAGTCGAAAGTGATTGGAGGGCAACTAACCACCTCACACGCCCACATTTTCCCCAAACACATCCAATCAAACTTTTGTGATAGCCATTTTGTTCAACGTAGTTGAAAGTTCTGGAAATTAGGTCTTTCAGGATGACCCCCCCCCCCACAGCCCCTAGAGCAAGGGTTGTAAGTTATGCCCTGGGGGCATACAGGGTTTTTATAGAAAGCGTTGTCGCAGAAACTTTTAAAAAGACTCATCTGATAGGAAATTGAAATGGCTAATGCCCTTTTTAATAGTCGAAAATAATTGGAAGGCAACTAACACCCCTTCCACGCCCACCATTTATCCAAACACATCTAATCAAAATTTTGAGATAGCCATTTTGTTCAAACTAGCTGAAAGGTCCCGAAATTACAGTGATTGGATAGCAACTAACGCCCCTCTAACGCCCACCATTTCCCCAAACACATTCAATCAAAATTTTGACATAGCCGTTTTGATTAACGTAGTTGAAAGTTCTGGAAATTAGGTCTTTGAGGATGACGACACCCCTCGAAGCCCTCAGGGCAAGGGTTATAATTTATACCTTGGGGGCATATAAGGCGTTTTTAGAAAGCGTTGTCATAGAAAATCAAAAGAGCTCATTCGATTGAAAATTGAAAGGGCTAGTGCCCTTTTTAATAGTCGAAAGTGATAGGAAGGAAACTAATCCTCCTCCCACGCCCACCCTCCCATTTGCCTTTATGTTTAAAAACTAAATGTTAACTTAAGATATAATCAAAATGCACTGTGTTAATGCTAATTCCCAATAAGGCATCTCAGCAGTATCCCAAGAAAGACTGAGGGAATTATGTTCAAACTTTCGGGGCTACTTCTGCTCTTAAAATTTAACCAAGTCAAAATGGCGTAAGTGTATCCAAGCAATCAAAGAAAGTAAACAGATTTTTTTGGCAAATAGTATCAAGTGTTCTATTTCAGGTCAACTAGAGGAGGTATGAAACTAAATTAAACACTACTATTTGTGTCCAGATTTTTAGAAGGGTATATATTGTTAAATATTGCTGAAAATTTTTCTCCAGCATACAAATAGCAGGCCAAACTATAAAGTCTTAAAACAACGAAAAGATTTGAGGCATTATTTTCTTTTTCCCTGAAAAGACTATGTCAATATAAAACGAACAGAAATTAATTTAAAAAACTTTTCCCACAAAATAAGTTTTTCAAAGAAAGGTAAGAACTCCATTAAACCAAAAATGAGCAAAAATAAAATCAAATAATCTACAAAGCGTGAAACTACCACAAATCAGCATCGATAAATAAATGAAACCTAAAACGAACAGAAATTAACATGAGTAGGGCTCAAAACTCCTATTACTTCCCAAGACCAGAACGTAATTTGCATTTTACCGAAAAAAATACAAATGAAGGTGTATTGTCAGTCTAATATACATATACTGATATTTAGTAATCAAAATGTTAGTATTATCTGAGTTATAAAATTAAAAACATTTATACTTTTGTCATTAAAGTACAAATTATGTTCTGCCCTTGGGAAGGCATAGGGGTTCTGAGCCCTACTCATGTTAATTTTAGCTGGTTTTGAGTTTGACTCGGTTATTTATTGTAGTTTCTGTTTGTTCTGGGGTTCATTTATTTATCGATGCTGATTTGTGGTTGTTTCACGCTTGGTAGATTATTTGATTTTATTTTTGCTCATTTTTGGTTTAATGGATTTCTTTACTTTTCTTTGAAAAATTTATTTTGTGGTAAAAGTTTTTTTTTTAATTAATAGGTAAATAGATCTTCTATTCCTGCTATCCCAAAAAACTGACATTCTTTTCGACTAAAAATAAAATCGTGGGGTGGTCATGACATATTATATAAAAATACGATTTTATAACAATCCGACACCATATCCTTCAATATGAACATAACTGAAGGAGCCCACTAAACTTTATCGCATATTGGTATCGAAAATCCAACAAATTTTCAGCTTGGTCGGACTATGGAAATGGGTGAAATATTTATTAAGATATTTGAAGCTCTGCCAAACCAGACGAAGTTAAATAAAAGTGCTTAAAATAGCAAACTAATAGACATCTTTCTCCAAAATTAGATTTAAGAAATTACTACTGGGTTAAAATACTGGTTTTGATACTTAAAGACATCCTCTGATACTGAAAATTTTACAAAAGTAGAGCACCAAACAACTACGCTTAGCGGGTTTCTTTCTTTTTTCTGCAACTGAAGTTGAAGTAAGAATTGCATTTTCAAAAACAAAAGTCAATAAAAGAGAAATTAAAAACTCAAAATTAAGGTAAGACGTTACCCCACTGATATAAGGAACTTGATGAGAAAGGTAAGTAACAGTACGCTAAGTTTACCAAGGCCGTATGTAGGGGAGGGGGGGGGGGTCCGAAATGTTTGTTTGACTTGTAAAAACGTAAAAAATGGATATAAAAAATTTTGTATGCGGTTTTTGAGTTTTTTTTTGTGTAAGCCCTCCCCCCGAAAAAAATCTTTAAGTAACACCCCCCCCCCAAACAAATCCTGGGTAGGGCCTTGAAGTTTACCCCCCAAAAGAATCAGAATTTCATGTGACCATTAGTTCCAATCATGAACATTTGGTACAGTTTCTAAAAATCTAGAAAGTACAAATGCATTGGTAAAAAATAACGACACCAATTGGTTAGGCAAGCGAGACGATGGAGCACATTCGCCACCCTGAATTCATGCATTGGTGCTGATAGAGACTGAATGACAAGTATCTTGAGCATAAATATCAACTGTATTAGGCATCAGTTGGGAACCGGGATGTGCTACAAAGACCGCTTTGCAATTAATAGACAAACGCATAAGTAATTTTTTCTTATTTTAGATCCTAAATTATAGCTTCATTTGCTGACTAGTCATCGCTAATTTGATGCATTTAGTTATACAAATGCTTGACTGTTTTTTTTTTAAATTAATCACGTGTCTCCGTATATACATAACACAAGCAAGGAGGCTGTGAGCTGTTTCTGAAACATTTTGGCGGCAAGCACATGGGGCTTTTGCCAGTGATTCGCGTGGTGTAAGTGGGCACTGGAAAAGTTAAAATTCACCCAATCAAAAGAGGAGCCACCCAGCTGGCACCTCTGGATCAGGTTCTGTTTGAATAGCAAACACCGACCTAGTATTACACAGCAAGCGTTATCAGGGAGACCACCTTCAACTGTAACATAAAAGAGTAGTAGTGAAAATTTAGATGAGTTTTTGCTTTTATATTATTACCACGCATATTTTAAATAAACGTACAACAAACTAAAAAAATATAGAAAGACCGCAATGTCGCGTAATTTTTCAACATATTGCAGTTTCATTTTTATTGATGGTTTGCTTTAAAACCAGTTTGTGTTTGGAGTTTTTCTTTTGCACGAGCAATTTCATTTTTATTGATGGTTTGCTTTAAAACCAGTTTGTGTTTGGAGTTTTTCTTTTGCACGAGCAATTTCATTTTTATTGATGGTTTGCTTTAAAACCAGTTTGTGTTTGGAGTTTTTCTTTTGCACGAGCAATTTCATTTTTATTGATGGTTTGCTTTAAAACCAGTTTGTGTTTGGAGTTTTTTTTTTTAGCACGAGCAATTTCATAATCCTAATGATATCAGGAGCGCTTTAATTTTTACGTTTATTAAAAGTAATCATGACTTGCCCTTTTTAAACCGATAGCGATAGCCAGGAATTGAAATGATCAGTTGTGCTAAAGTGATACCAAATTAAATGAGAAAAAAATAAAGCAACAATCCTAAAATGAATTGTTATTTATCTTAAAAGGGATTGATAATATTTGGTCGTTTGGTCAAGTGCTCTCTGAGTACAGGATCATACTTTGATAACAGTTCAATCAGCTCTAAGAAATACCCCTTGTTTTCTGATAGCACATCTTCCCTGTGTCCGCGAAACGGGAGATTTTGACCAGCTAAAAACCAAGATGCATCTTTTAGTCTCTTTAAAATGTCTCTCCATTTTCGTTTTTCTGCTCTGCTGAAATTGAACTTTGTTTATGGTGCATTAAAAGTTGGAAATGGATCCAATCCAGTGATATTGTAAAAACAGCAGCAGATATTCACAGGAAAGAAGAAATATAAGTGGCAAAAGAAGTAATTTGGAGAGATTCTAGAGTCTCTACTCGTATGAGCGATTAGTGATAATGACTGACAATATCGCTTATATTTTGAAGTTATTCAAATATTGTGATAAGAGGAAAATTGCCCTCGCTAGGTATGTCATTTTCGAACCTGACGAAGGCTTGAGCACAAGAAATAGTTTGCTGTTTCGATTGCAAGTGATGAAAACTAATTTGTAGACAATCAAATCTTTGGTGAGTCCGAATCCAAATTGAATATTATAAATTCTGGAGGTTCAAGTCAGAATCACCCGTTTAAGTCATTTCAGAAGCCAATCATCGAAGATTATTTAAAATAAATCATACAAGAGCATACACATGCTGTTAGTTTGCCCATCTTGTTAATATATGAGACCTATTTTGACAATCCAATTCCAAAATCTATGAATATAAAGAAGCAATAGAAAAGACGGCTGTCAATTAAAAAAAAAACAAAGGCATAAGCTTTTCATGTTTTACTTTTAATCCGTTCGTGTAAAATAACCAAAGTCTGTTTTCTATTCAGTTTTAAATGTAAATTAATGTTGCTAAAAATTAATGTTGGTATCAGCCAAGGCTTGTCTTAAATTTTTTCAAAGAAGAAGGCGGTAACCCTGCAAAGATATTTCAAGGAGAAAGAAGTTTTAAAGGAGCAATTTGGCAAAATTACTCTGTGCGCAATTTGGCGGAAAAAAATCAATGATAGCAGTTATGTCTTTCCTTAACCCACTGACACAAGTGAAAAAATTAACAAAATCATTGTATCTGCATTTATGTTGTTGATCTTGTAACTTCTATTGATTTTTTCTTTTACTTTTATTATAGATTTTTGCTGGTCTTTGCATTTTTATTTAAAACACAATTTCGCTGTATTGTTTTTAGTTGATCTTATATTTTCTAGTTCTCAACAATTCTATATGTTAATACGTCGGCAGGAAATATCTTTTGTTTGAACCTGCATTGAATTGTTGCTCCGTCTTAGTCTCCCCCGTTTGAGATCAAAGGGGCTGAAAATTTCTAGTTCCCAAGACAACTTTGATTGACCTGAAAATTAGGTTCTCTCCTGTTCCCCCTCTCTTCTCTCAAGTTAAAGTTATACTTTGGTCTTCAAAGCTTTAAAACGACTGCTGGAGCGCAAGGACAACTGTAACGGGTTAAAAAGGATTTTTCACAAAATACTCAAAAACTAAAAAACCTTTCATTTGCTTTAAACAATAACATTTTCGCTTAATGTTTTCTAAAAACGGTTAATCAACCTTAGTAGTTATGTATTGTCGCGTAATTTTTCAACATATTGCAGTTTCAGTTTTCACATTACTTAAGATTTAAAGATATTCTTATGATGGGGAATAAAAATTTGCAGTTACTTGGTTTTGCTTGTGTGAGCGCTGTCGTTAAAATAGGAAGCTCCTGAAATATATACAGAAATTCCAGGGTTTTTAATAAACTACTGTTCTTTATCAAGTGTGTACATTGATGAAAAACTTTCAATGAAAAAATAGAAAGAGGATAAGGTACTATGGTTTAAGGAAGAAGAGGTCAGGTACATTTAGTGTACAATAAAAAAGCGTACAATATATTTATAATATTGCTTTTCATTGTTCAAATGATATAGTATACAATACCATCTAAAAGCTGACTACATAAGAAATTCATTGCGATATGCTTTAAATTTTAACATTTATATTAAAAAGCGAAAATGTAGAGAACATATTTTATCTTAAGAAAATTCCATACAGACCTGTGGTAAGCCAGTTGGACCACCAGCGGCGGCCATTTCCTGCAAAGAGGATGGGGAAATTGGTCTTCTTTGTTGAGCATTTCCCTGTTGAGCTTGGACCATGGCCCCAGGGGGGAGTCCCATACCAGGACCACCTTGTATCATTCCTGCAGGATACATTCCCCAAGGTACGCCATAGTACTGGGGCATCATAGGACCTTCAAAAGATCAATATAAGATACACATTGAGTTATAAAGTAGTAATGCCATAAAAAAAAAAAAAAAAAATTAAAAAAACTTCAGGTCAGTGCATAAATGTGGTCATCGCTTCAGAATGAAACTACTTGATTCAATGCAAAGCGCTGAATGTTAAAGTCTAGATTCCCAAGAAAATAAGAGGGAGGGGTGGTCTACTAGAGAAGAGCTCGCTCTAAGAGACACAAGGATCGCCCAAGATACATTCTCAGACAAAATGTTTTAAGTCCATCTTAGATAATTCTTAGTTATTTGTCAAACTAAGGTGCATTAACCGACAGTGCATTCAACTTTTGTCAGGTTGGCTTTTACTTTCTGATGGAAAGCACCTCATTCATATAGGATACAGCGCAAACTGCAGACAAGAAAAGAATAAAATAAAAATTAAAACAGATAAGGGACTGAATAGAAAAAAAAGAGAAAGAATTATAGCTTAAATCTTGGCTTTAATATTCACTCAATAAGAGAAATCAAATTATAGCATTACATAAATCTGACGGAAAATTATTGTTATATTTAACCCAAGTTGAAAATACAACAACTTTTAACATGAGATTTTTAAGACCGAGTGTGATAAAATATGTATTAAATACACTCACGAAGGGTTGAAAAAAATATAAATACATCTTTGTGCACATAAACCCGCTAACGTATTAAACAACTAACCGAATTAAAAGCAGTGAGCATATCAAGATTAATAACAATATGAGCTTTATTAAAGACAATAGCATAATACTATTACAAAATCTAGATGAAATGAAAAAATAAATTCTAAAATGACATGTGTTCAAAGAACGAACCATTTTTAGTTATTTAATAGAGCTATGATTCAAGTTCTTTTAAATTTTGAGTACCGGTAATGAAACTACAACTTCTAATTTTAAAGCTCTCAATGATTTAGCACCTCTCGTACTTTTTTGCGCAGAGGAATAAGTTATGCAAAAATCAAAGACCATTATCACCAGATAATGAGCACAATGCCTATTGTTCAAGATATATGGTCGGTGTCACACTTAAAGGTCATAACTGACATTTTATGCCCAGGCCATATTACAGTCACACTTGTCGATAACAAAAATTACGCAAGACTACAGTGGCAATTATGGTTGCCGTCTGTAGTTTCTCAAGTTCAACATTGTTCAATTTTCAAGCATAAAATTCTCGACTAGCCAATCAGAGTCAAGATTTAGGGATTAATTTTTAAAACTAGAAAAGATAGGAACTTGGAACAGCAGTTCTTCTATCTTAGACAAAAATCTGAAGAAAAAAAAATAAGAAGACGTAGCATTAGTAGAGAACAGTTGGACAAAAACTAGTTATCTTTTCATTTAAATGAATTTAAATAAAACTAATTTACATTTAATTTGTTTGTATGGAATATCATAATTCTGGCTCGATGAATGGATAGACTTGAGACTAAATAAACCAAAGATATAAATATCTTGTCCTTTGGCACAAGTTACAGGGTGCGGACTGGTCGCAAAATTGCTTGTTTTAGAGGGAACATATACCTTTATACTTATACAATTTATATTAACTTCTTGCAACTTTAATCTTCCCTTCTTAAATAAAAGTATGGCGCTAAAATCAAGAAAAATACCATATCATTCATAAAATTTGGCTTTTTTATCGACAGACCAGACTATGAGGTAGCTCGGGCAATTAACTTCCGATATAATTTCCAAAAACAGACGATCACCAGGTTCAATCCTCTTTGATTTACTGATCTAAGCCGCGTTTTCAGGCTTAGCGGGTTCGAACACGGGTTGTTCTCGTCTAGTTTCAAGTTTCTATTTTTTCGTCTAGTTTCGTCTAGTTTCAGCGGGTTCGAAGCTTTAACCCCATGTTTGATAAACTAGATGCACTGATGTACAACGTATAATGCACTAGACGAGAACAGCCCGTGTTCAAACCCGCTGATCCATGAACAATTCGTCTTTAAACACGGGTTGTCCTCGTCTACTGCATCAAGCGTTGTGCATCAGTGCATCTAGTGCATCAAACACGAGGTTAAAGCTTCGAACCCGCTGAAAGTAGACGAAACTAGACGAAAAACTAGAAACTAGACGAGAAAAACCCGTGTTCGAACCCGCTGAGCCCGAAAACGCGGCTCTATCTGCCCTGCTGATCCTCTTTTTGAGGGCATCTTCCCATACGGTTTTTAGCAATCATTTCGAAAGTGTGAAAATTCCAGAAGATGCACCCATGACTATATTCTTGAAATGAACACGCCTTATAAACAAAGCGATAAGGGGACAAGAAGATAATTGTAAAAGTAATAATAGTAAATAGAAACCGCATGGCAGTGCAGCAATGCTAGCGCGTCCCCTCTGAAGAAGAGCCGTAACTCACTAAGAAACGACTTGAAATTTTCAAACCAAGTAAGATACATTCAAGGTGACTCTGAAATATTTTTAATCTTTTATATAGAACAACCGTTGGCTTATTACATTTTTTCTACTGACGAGAATGGTTAAGAATTCGACTGACCTGAATTCTTAAAAAAAAAACCTAGCTATACCGTGCCTAGGATTGCGCGAGAAAGGCTCTAGGAAGGCTCTTTAAGAATTGCGCAAAAATAAAAGGTATCTCAGTTTGATACGATAGACAGCTTCATTAAAATAATGATCAACCCAAATCCGGTTTATGTGTGTTTTGCATTTTTTTTTTCTAAGATAAGACAGCAGGCATTCTTTTTCTTTTTTAAATCATTTTGAAGCGGTATTTAAGCAAGGCACATAAAAAGTAACAAATTGCAGTTAAAAAAGAAAAACAAGTATAGAAAAGGCCTACAAAGTCTGAGATCAATGACATACAGGTCAGCCTATGGTCAGAAGACCTCCTAGGCCCGTAAAGATGGAACATTTCGTTTACAGGTACATTTGAATATTCGATCCTAATTAAGTTTATAATTTCATAGCAAACAGATAAAACATTTCCTAACTACCCAGTAATAAATGTACAATCGGATATAGTCATGCAGAAAGCTTCCAATTCATGCAAATTTTTTATTGACAAAATTAGGCATAAAATACCAAATATTTTCAGTGCAGCCTCAGTTTGATATAGACTTACTACTACTATGAAAAACTCGCTTGAACACCAGTTCGGGTGAGAAAAATACAGCTAGGCATGCTCCTCCTCTATCTCCTATCTCTACCTGTTCTAAGCTTCCCGATTTACTTCTCCCACGAAGTTCCCCTTTCCTTTGGATACTTTCTTATGATCTCTCCTCACCCCATACAGGGGTGTCGTACTTTCGCCTGAGCAGCCATAATGCCGCTTTGATATATAAATATAAATATAATATATATATATATATATATATATATATATATATATATATATATATATATAGGCCTATAACAACTCACCGCCGCACCAAGCCGCCTGAGGCCAACACAGCTACGCACGATCCTCCTCCACCCCAATCTATTCCAAGCCTCCCTTTTTACACCCGCCCACGAAGTTCCTATTTCCTTTAAATCTTTCTTTATGAAGTCCTTCCACCCCAGACAGGGACGACCTGCTTTCCGTTTAGCCCTAGATAGTTGGCCGAAAAGAACAATCTTCGGCAATCTGTCATCCTTCATCCGCACAACGTGCCCTAACCACCTCAACCTTTCTTTCATTATAGCCCTAGAGAGCGGTATTGAACCACATTTTTCGTACAGCCTTATATTTGAAATAAGGTCAGTCAGCCAGGTACTCAGAACAATCCTTAAGCAATTTCTCTGGAAAACATCTAGCAAATCTTTATCCGCTTTTCGGAGCGTCCATGCTTCAGACGCATATTTGACTACTGTCATCACTGTAGCTTCTAATATTATAATCTTGGTTTGCAGACTCATCTTCCTATTCTTCCAAACTTTTTTTTTTAACTGTGAAAAAACACCCTGATCCTTGGCTATTCTATTTTTAACATCTTCACTGTTCCCACCATCTTATACTAATAATACTACCAAGGTAAGTGAAACTGCCCACCTGATCAATCTTTTCATTACCCAACGTCATCTTTTCATCTTCACTTATTCCTAGCCTTTGTGATTTAATCTTCCTAACATTAATTGTCAAACCTATACTAGCCCCCTCAACTCGCAAAACCTCTAAAACTTCATTCATTTTTCCTACACTTTCATCTAAGATGCTTAAATCATCAGCATAATCCAAGTCCAAGAGACTTTTTCCTCCCCATTTGATTCCGTGGTTTCGCATTGCATTTCCTGTGCTCCTTAAGACAAAGCTCATCAAAGTAATCCATATAAAAAGGGGTAGAACACAACCCTGCTTAACTCCTTATTTAACACGAAACCAGCTGCTAACCTTATTTCCTACCTTAACTGCACCAGTGTTATTCTCGTACATAGCACTAATAACTTTAAAGTATTTATCTGGTATACCATACAAGGATAAGACATTTACTAAAGCTCGTTTATCAACAGAAATGAACTCTTACTCATAATCTATAAGACTGAGGACCAAAGGTGTTTGAAAGCTCTGGCACCTCTCCATTATTAGCCCAAGAGTGAAAAGTTGGTTGACACATCATCTACCTTTACTAAAACCGCACTGCTCTTCTCTTAAAACTTTGTCTACGGCATCTCTCAGTCTAAAAAGTATCATATTACTAAGTATTTTGCTACCTACAGAGACCAGACTAATGCCTCGATAATTACCACACTCACTTTTATCACCTTTCTTATACAGTGGCTTAATTAAGGTTTTCCTAAAATCATTAGGTACTTCCCCTTTTTCAAAAATTATATTCATAATCTTCAGTAGCTTATTTCTAACCTCAGAGCCACCATATTTAAGAAACTCATTTACCACCTCATTAGCACCTAGAGCCTTCTTATTTTTTAATACTTTTAGTACTATCACTACCTCCTCCTCAAAAAACAAAACTTGCTTAACATCCAAAGTATCACAAACTTTTTAATTTTCCTCTATATTTATTCCTGCAACTCTATCTCGGTTAAGCAAGTTCTAAAAATGTTCGGCCCATCTCGCTTTAGTTTTTTCCTTATCGCTAATTGCCACTCCATTCCTATCTTTAACTGGGACAAGTCCGGATTGACTAATCCCTCTCAATTTGTTAACGTGCCAGTACAATATTTTACCATTATGCCGTCTAGCTGCATCTTCCAGATCCTCGGCAATTTTATCCATGGCCTCCACTTCACACCTCCTTAGTTCATATTTTAATTATTTCTCCACTTTCTTTACATTTCTTTTGTTTTCATACGATCTATCACTCAGATGATTCTTGTACAAGTCCTTTCTCCTTTCTATTAAACATAAAGCTTTTTCACTAATATTCTTAGCTGCAGTTCTAGCTTTCTTTCCTAATACACCTTCGGCAACTTCACAAAATATTTTTATAAAATTATTCCAACCATCTTCCACATTATCAAATTTTAAACTCTCAAGTTTAGCATTCAACTGTTCCTGGAAAGTTTCTCTCAAATTCTCATCCTGGAGTCTACTAACATCATAATTTCCCAGGAGGTAGTTATCCTTCCGGTATTTCAGCTTTAAATTAACCCTTGACACTACTAGATGGTGATCTTTACTTTTAACATCAATAACAGCACTCCTATATACCCTAGTATCTTGTATTGATCCTGCCAGTCTTCGGTTTACTATAACATAATCAATAAGGTTTGCTATCTTACCATCACCGGAATACCATGTTAACTTATGAGCCATTTTATGATCAAACACCGTATTGGTTATAACTAGATTGTTATACCTACAAAATTGCAAAAGTCTGTATCGATTACTGTTTTCTTTTCCTACACCAAATTTACCTAAGCTGGGATACCATCTATCCCTATTTCTACCAACCTGGGCGTTAAAATCTCCCAGTAATAACATAATGTTTCTACTTGGGACCTTGTCTAGTTGCTCCTGTAACTGTAAGTAAAATTCATCTGAGTCACTAGTATCTCTGTCAGTCTGTTCTACAGGGGCGTATACTACTATAACTGATACCCTGAACTTTCTAGTCATAAAATTAGCAATTAGTATTCTATTATCAATACCTTCCCAGCCTAAACAAGACTCAGCAGCTTCCTTATTCATCATGAGCCCTACTCAAGGTACGCCTCATTTCTTTTGACGCGAGTTAAGATTTCGAAAAGTTCTTCTTAAGAATTTTATCTGTTGGTTGTATTTTTAGAAGCGTATTTACTTCATAGTGAGTATGGAAGTCGGGCCATGACTGGTAAAACAATAAATGTCTCAGTATCTTTTATACAGAGATTTTGGAGCATATTTTATATATATATATATATATATATATATATATATATATATATATATATATATATATATATATATATATATATATATATATATATATATATATATATATAGTTGATTTCCAGATAGAATAGAAACTATGTTTTTGAGGAGGATACTCCCCCCCAAACCTCAGGACAAGGGTTTTAAGATAAGCCCTAGGGGAATATAAGGATTTTATAGAAGGCATTGTCTTAGAAACTTCAAAAAAGGTTCATTCGATTAGAAGTTCAAAGGGATTGTGCCCTTTTTAATAGTCAAAAGTGATTGGAGGGCAACTAGCCCCCCTCCGACACCCACCATTTCCCCAAACACATTCAATCAAAATTTTGAGATAGCCGTTTTGTTCAACGTAGTTGATTTCCAGATAGAAAATACGTTTTTGAGGAGGACAATCCCCCACAACCCTTTGGACAAGGGTTTTAAGTTATGCCCTGGGGGTATATAAGGTTTTTATATAAGGCGTTGTCGCAAAAACTACAAAAAAGGCTCATTCGATTGGAAATTCAAAGGGCTAGTGCCCTTTTTAATAGTCGAAAGTGATTGGAGGGCAACTATCCGAATCCTTCCAATTATTTCTTAAGGAAGGGATGCTCGTATAGACTTTAGAGAGGGCTCATTTGACTGAGAATTGAAAGTTCTTGTTCACTTTTTAAGAGTCGAAAGAGATTGGAGGGTAACTAGCCCCCCCCCCCTCCTCCAAGCCATAAATGCACCAGATAAAAATTTTGAGATAGACATTTTGTTAAAATAGTTCAAAGTTCTGATAACAAAAAACTCCAGTGTCGACACAGCCCACCAGGGTCCGGGTAGGCGTTTTAAGTTAAGCCCTGGGGCATAACTTATTAAGGGGGGTTTATAACTTATGGGAAGGGGCTTTGTATTGGAAGAACACATAGGAAATCTATTATAATTATCCAATTATAAGGTTAAAATACATACTCTGTGATAGATGCAAAATTGCTTTGGCACACAAAATCCTATTAAGGTCAATTCCAAACAGTCGTGATCCCTTTGTGTCAGCAAGCGAAATGGTCTAAACCCCCTTATTGGAGCTATTTTTTCAATCACTTCATTGGTGTCAATCACTGTCCACAAGTTATGCAAACTGTCTATTGTTCATATATAAGGTTTTTATCAAAGAGGTAATCGTTTAGACTTTAAAAAAAGCCTCATTCGATTTAAATTGAAAGTTCTAGATCTGTTATTTAAAGTCAAGAATAATCGGACAGTAATTACCCCCCCCCTCCATGACATAAAACCCGAAACTTTTTGCAATAAAAAACGAACAATAATTAATTTAAAAAAACTTTCCTAAAAATAAGTTTTTCAAATAAAAGTAAAGGCCATTTTAAACTTAAGATCAGTTGATACGAATACATGTTAAAATTCAAACTCAAAACGACCAGAAATTACTATTAAAGAATAAATGAAACCCAAAACGAACAGAAATTAAATAAACAATCATAGCAAAAAACATACAACAAGTAATAATATAAATGAATAAATGGATATTAAAGCGAGTAATGCTTGGATTGAATATGAAAATCAAGCTTAAAACGATAACAAATGTTTTAATATTAAAGTATAAATGAAACATAAAACGAACAGAAATTAAATAAACAATCAATACGAACAAACATACAATATATATTAATGTAAATGAATAAATAAATATTAAAACGAGTGAAACTTAAAAAGAATATGCAAATCAAGTTTGAATCGAATAATAATAACTACAAACAAGAGTTTGGGTATCACCTCACTGCAGAAGCCTAAAACCTACTGCGTCATTGGTACTTTACTAAAAACGAATTATATTACAAATGTTTTCGTTTGTAGTTAATTTCGAAAAAAAAGAATAAATTACTGGAAATTTTGAACCGATGAGCATTTACCAATTAATATCATTATGCATCAAATATTCAGTTTAATTTGCTAGTTCTTTTCAAGATTGGTCAAGGCAAATATAGTTTCACTACAACAAAATTTGGATACTGCCCCCTTCTTTAACAGTAAAAACCTAAAGCCTTCTGCGTCATTGGTGCTTCACTGAAAACGAATTACTCGTATATTACAAATTTATTATTTTCCAGTTCTTACAGCATTGAAAATGAAAATAAAAATTACAGTGAAAAAAAATCTTGAACTGATGGATCTTTCTTTCAACAATTAATATCATCATATATCTAATATTCAATTTGATTTTGTTTATACTTTCCAAGACTGTTCAAGACTCATATAGTTTTGCCATTTTTTTTAACTAATCGTGTTAGTTTGTTATGAAAACATTCTATGGCTTCTAGGCATTTCTATTTGAGCGGAAAACTGCACCTCAAACTTTGTGGAACATACATTTTCTTGCATGAAACACCAAAATATAATAAAATGTCAAGTCTCGGAGTGTTCCACCACTCGCAAGCAAGTGCCATTGGTATTTTTGAATCCGTATGGTCAATTTAGGGGATGGAGGGTAGGCTAATTCTCTTTGAAGCCCCATTCCGTCATGGAATAATTCACATTTTCAACCCCTGGTGTCTGAACTATCATATAATCTACCAAGTATAAAACTACCCCATATCAGTATCAATAAATAAATGAAACACAAAACAGAACAAAAATTTAAATAAATAGCAGAGTCAAAATCAAAACGAGCATAAATTAATGAGTAGAGTTCAAAACCCCTATGCTTTCTAAAAGCTAGAATATAATTTGTACTTTACTGAAAAAAATTCAAATGAGTTTACTGAAAAAAATGTGCATTGTTAATTTAATACACATATGCTGATATTTATTTCCTAAAATCTTAATTAATTTTTGATTTCTTAAAGTTACAAAAGTGAAAACATTTCAAAGAATTGTTTTCAGTAAAGCGCCAATGACGCAGTAGGTTTTAGGCTTCAGCAGTGTGGCAATACCCAAACTCTTGTTTGTAGTTATTTTTATTCGATTCAAACTTGATTTGCATATTCTTTTAAAGTTTCACTCGTTTTAAGATTTATTTATTCATTTACATTAATATATATTGTATGTTTGTTCGCATTGATTGTTTATATAATTTCTGTTCGTTTTAAGTTTCATTTATACTTTAATAGAAAAATATTTGTTTTCGTTTTAAGCTTGATTTTCATATTCAATCTAAGCATTACTTGCTTTAAGATCTATTTATTCATTTATATTATTACTTGTTGTATGTTTTTTGCTATGATTGTTTATTTAATTTCTGTTCGTTTTGGGTTTCTATACAACAAATTTCTGTATCTATACAACAAAAATGCCCACATACGAATCGACATTCTTATTGTAAAAGTATAGTTAAACCACAGTTTATAGATAGTAAGCTTATCGCAGATCATTTCTGGTCTTCGTTCTCGTTGCGAACAAAAAGCTCCTCCCACTTATTTCTGCATTAGCGGATTAGTCTGTTTTCGTCAATCACTGAGAAATGGTTACCAAGTGCATAATTGCAAAAGCAGAAAAAAACTTGGTGAGCCAGTCAAGTGGTTTGCAAGTGTCCCATCTCACAGGTATGAATTAATTTATATACAAATTATGACTTAATCTATTATTTACATACAGTGGACTCAACTGATCGGCCTATGTAGGATTTTATAAAAAAAGGGGGGGGGGGGGTTGATGAAATTTGTGAAAATAAGGAATTTTTTCTTCTTCTAATAACTGGTGGAGTAGGTGTGATGGTTTCAGGGGCGGATCCAGGATTTTTTTAGGGGGAGGGGCGCAAAATAGGTTGATCCGATAAACTTACGTTAGAAGCAAGTTTAATTAATGCAAACTTGCGTTAATTAGGTAAATTCCGCTACTTTAGACTACTATAGGGGGGCACCCCTCGCCCCCCCCCTCTCTGGATCCGCCACTGGCTGGTTTCATTTTTTTTCACGTCGTGATGTTTATTTTCTACGATATTCCTGACCAGGGAAATATTTTGGTCGACTTCCTTTCACAGAAAAAAAGTGGCATACCCCAGGTGAAACTGACTGGGCTTACCACAGCTCACTAAAGTAATAAGCTTCTGTTGGAAGAAGAAAATGAAGACTGCAATGAAGTATCTGACAGCCTAGAAACTTACACGTTTACATATATCATTGGTTTTTCTGTTAAGAAGCTGCTGACTTGGCACAAGTGTCCGATGTGTGCTTCAAAGCTTATTCAAGGTGATAGTGAAGTTTTTGACGAAATTTATTCTTTTATGGCAGAAAAGGCCTACGAGCAGTCAAGCCTGAATTTATCCAGCCTTACAGCTCCTTCGCTAGGTGTCGTTTCGTTTCTGCAAGACTGTGACTCCATTTTCCTCAAACATTATATAAATTCTTGCTGGAAACCGGGAATAATCAATCGAATATGGCTTGAGTGCAAAGACCTGAATTGGGAAACTGGCTGCGAGGACTTCACCCTTGAACAGTTTATTAGATTTTTTTTTGCGAACTCGTGCATATAACGAAGTAAAATTTAAGAATCAGGAAATCGAGAGACGTACCTATCAAGGAAAATAAACTAGCAATTAATTATTTTAGTTTTAGTAGTTTAAATATTTGATTATCTCTTTTTTTGAACAAAGGGGCAAAATTTTTTTAAACTTGTGTTTAATTATCTCCTTAATGAGCTCCTCAGTACTACAGACAATAAAAATCAAACCAATATCAATAAACAGATATGAAAAGTGGAAGTGACTATATTTAATTTAGCTGCAAGTCTACATTCATGCCCACCACGTAATTTCCTTTTGAGAAAAAATTGATAAAACTTTAAAACTGAAATATCAATGCGAAGCACCAAACATCATAATCAAATGTCATCGCTTTATGGCATTGTTAAAAAAAAACTTATTTTTTACTTGATTATCGTCGTAAATTTATTCCTTGTCTTTCTTTCCATTCTTAAACCAATGTTATATTTACCTTTTGCATTATTACAGCCCACTAAATATACATTCATATAAATTTATATGCAGTGTTACCGCCATACCAATTATTCTCCTTTCCTTTTTTATTCTTTAATAATAATTTCTGGTCGTTTTGAGTTTGAATTATTGTAGGCTTCTATTTCTACTGATCTTAAGTTTAATATGGCCTTTACTTTTCATAAAAAAAAACTTTCTTTTTCGTAAAGTTTTCGTAGTATATATTATATATATATATATATATATATATATATATATATATATATATATATATATATATATATATATATATATATATATATATATATATATATATATAATGTTAACATATAGTATTGGTTATTGGGAAGTATACAGAAGTTTTCAGGAGGTTTTTTTCTGGTAGTGGGAGGGAAGGGTGGGTCGGTGGTTATGTTGGAGGATCTGTTCATGAAGGAAGTTTTCATGGGGGAACGGAAATTGCCATGAAGGGGGTGCAGGACTTGCCAGCATTATTTATTGGTTATTGGGAAGTATACAACCATTTTCAGGAAGGATTTTTTCTGGAGGCGGGGGGCTAGAGGAGGGGGTTACTCTTGAGAATATTTCCGTGGAGGATGTTTCTTTGGGGTAAGGGACATTTCTATGAAGGGGCGCCAGATTTCCAAGCATTATTTAAAAAACGATCAGAAATTAAATAAAAAAAACAAGTTTTTTCAACTGAAATGTAAGAAGTAATATTAGAACTTAAAACCAACAGAAATTATAACGTATGTGAGGGGGTTCTCCCCCAAGTCAATACCTCGCTCTTTACGCTACAGTTTTTTTAGTGCTTTCAAAAGAGCTATCTATTCTAATTGAACGGCCTTTGTGATTCAGGGGTTTGTAAATCAAATTTTTTTTAAACTTTTAACGTAAAGAGCGTGGTATTGACTAAGGGGAGAACCCCCTCATATACATAAAAAAAAAACAATAAAAAACAAGCGATACGGCTCAATAGTAATCGAAACTTTTAAAAACGGAATTTTGAAGTCAATAAATGTATCAAAAGAATGTGCTTATAATGCTGATTCTAAATATATAAATTTTATTAAGTTTAGTATTACTCATCAAAGGCTACGAGCCTGAGAAAATTTACTCGATTTTTTAAAGAGGGGGGAAACATCCCCTACAAGTGAAAGAATTTTAATGAAAATCACACCGTCAGATTCAGCATATAAGAAAACCCTATTACATAGGTTTCAAGCTCATATCTGCAAAAATCTGCAACTTTGTATTTTTTGCCAGAAGAAAAATATACGAATATAGAAGTTAGTTACGTAAGTTAATTTGTAAAGACATCCATTTAGCAAAAGAAAAGTAAAATTTTTATGCAAATAAAAGCTGCATTAACTAAAAAACGATCAGAAATTAACTAAAAAAAACTAGTTTTTTTAACTGAAAGTAAGGAGCGACATTAAAACTTAAAACGAACAGAAATTCTTCCGTATATGAAAGGGGCTGTCCCCTCCTCAACGGCCCGCTCTTTACGCTAAAGTTTGACTCTGTCTCACAACTTTATTTTTTTAAACAATAATATACTTTAGCGTTAAGAGTGAGGCGTTGAGGAGGGGACAGTCCTTTTCATATACGGAATAATTTCTGTTCGTTTTAAGTTTTATTGTCGCTCCTTATTTTCAGTTTAAAAAACTTGTTTTTATTTATTTAATCAACCCGTGAAAAGATCTGACTTCGCTTATGTTTATATCTGCAAAAACGTTCTCCGGAGCACTCGCACCCCGGTCCGGGTTTTTATAATGGGTGAGATGGAGAATGATCAGACTGCTAATTATATAAACTGTGGGTTAAACATTCAAAATGGAAATCTTTCATAGTTGTTTGCGTAGGAGACGAACACTTTTTTAGTGGCTGATCAAATACATGCTGATCAAAGGAGATATCAAGAACTTTATACAAGAAGTTTCCACATATCCAAATTAGTATCTTTTCAGGAAAAATTATGACTCAGCATCTTTAAAGAATGGACAAAACTACACATTTATTTGGTAAAATATGTTGGTCAATGGTTCACAGCATTGAACCAAATATTGCAACGTCCTGCCTATCCCACCATTTGCTGCAGATTGAAATCAAACAGTTCATGGTAACGAACTGTATATAAAGAGTGATTTGGGCTAAAAATAGCAAAAACCCTAAAAAAAAAGTAGATCTGTCAAACAAAAAACTTTCCTGTCATATTGTAGCACTGAATCACAATTTTGACCCAATGTGGGTGACGTTGCTACCGATTGGAAATTTAGATTTTAAATTATTGGAAAACTTGTCCCTTCAAAATAAACTGCTACTATTAGACGGTTCTAGGCGTATACCTCCATACCCTCGGTGGAAAATACTCCCCAGAAAATATCCCCCTTGGGAAAACATGCCCACTAAAAGGAAATTATTCCCAAAAATTTTCTCCGTACTGAAAATCCCCCCCCCCCCGTAGAAAACTCCCCCATCTGTAAGGACGGTACAAATTACAAAACTTACAAACAAATTACAAAAAAGGCACTTGAACTTCTACAATGGGGTTCTTTGATTGTTTTGTAGTTAGGGAGGGATATAGATACCTCAAAGGGCGCATTTTAATGCTAAAACTTTCCATCTCTCATTGAGACATCAGATAAATACATAATTATTTCTAGGGGAGCGCAAAGAGCGGGGGGACGGGTTGAGGAGGGAGTAGCACCCCTTATATACGGAGCTATTTCTATTTAGACCCCGAAGCCGCGTCAAAAAGTCGGCGGTGCGCCGCCGAAAAAAAAACGGCGGCGCGCCGCCGAGCTTGCATCACCGCGCTGACGCCGCCGCTGATTCTATCAGCGGCGGCGTCACTAATACCGCCGCCGCTTTTTTTTTTTTTTTTTTTTTCCTCTTTATTGGTTATCGAGATCGACCTCCGGGCTTCAACCGTCATCCCGGCTAATCTGTTTCTTAAAAATAAATACTGTCCTCTTGGGCTCGCCATATATATCGGTTCATAGGATGGAGAAGAAAAAATTTTTCTTGAAACAAAAATTCTACCTTCCACTTTAAAATTCTGTTCATTTTGCTTTGTGATTTTTCGGATGAAAAGAGGTAGGTAAAAGAGCATTAGGTAATTCAGGATGTTGTCATAGGCAGCGCAATCGAGCTGTCTAAGTAAAGAACAATGTTGTTACAATGTATTTTTTTTTTCATACTAGGGCAATTCGTATCGAAAGAGTTGTCGTAGAAACTTCGAAAAGGACTCATTCGATTGAAAATTGGAATAACTAATACCCTTTTTAATAGTCGAAAGTGATTGGAAGGCAGCTAACACACCTTCCACGCCCAACGTTTCCCCAAACACATCCAATTAAAATTTTAAGATAGCCATTTTGTTCAGAGTAATTGATTTCCAGAGAGAAAATATGCTTTTTGAGGAGGTTACTCTCCCATGACCCTTAGGGCAAGGGTTTTGTAGTTATGCCCAGGAGGAATATAAGAACGATGTTGGCACAATGTATTATTTATTATTTTTTCCTTTAGACCAGGGCACTTCATATCGAAGAAGTTGTCGTAGAAACTTCGAAAAGGGCTCATTCAATTAAAGATTGGAGTGGCTTGTGCCCTTTTTAATAGTCGAAAATGATTGGAAGGCAACTAACACCCCTTCCAGGCCCACCATTTCCCGAAAAACATACAATCAAAATTTTGAGATAGCCATTTTGTTTAACGTAACTGAAAGTTCTGGAAATTAGGTCTTAGAGGATGACAACCACCCTCACAGCCCTTAGAATAAGGGTTGTAATTTATGCCCTGGGGGCATATACGGTGATTATAGAAAGCGTTGTCGTAGAAACTCAAAAAGGGATCATTAGTTTGGAAATCGAAAAGCCTAGTGCCCTTTTTAATTATCGAAAGTGATTGGAAGGCTTGACATTGTTATAGTAGAGATCGATGTGGGTATAATGTATCATTTTTTTTGTTGTTGTTGTTGTTTAGACCAGGGCACTTCGTATCGAAGGAGTTGTCGTAGGAACTTCGAAAAGGGCTCATTCGATTGAAAATAGAAAGGGCTGATGTCCTTTTTAATAGTCGAAAGTGATTGGAGGGAAACTAATCCCCCTCCCACACCCACCCACACATTTGCCTTTATGTTTAAAAAGTTAATGTTGCCATAAGATTAAATCAAAATGCACAGTGTTTATGCTAATTCCCAATAAGGCATCTCAGCAGTATCCCAAGAACGACTGAGGGTATTACGTTCAAACTTTCAGGGCTTCTTCTGCTCTTAAAATTTGACCAAATCAAAATAGCGTAAGTGTATCCTAGCTATCAACGAAAGTAAACAATTTTTTTTGCGAATGTTATCAAGTTTTCCATTTCAGGTCAACTAGAGGAGGTATGAAACTAAATTAAACACTACTATTTGTGTCCAGATTCTTATAAGGGTCTATGTTGTTAAATTTTGCTGAAAATTGTTTTCCAGCATACAAATAGCAGGCCAAACTATAAATTCTTAAAAAAACGAAAAGATTTAAAGTATGATTTTCTTTTTCCCTGAAAAGACTATGTCAATATAAAACGAACAGAAACTGTTTCCAAAAAATAAGTTTTTTCAAAGAAAAGTAAAGAACTCCATTAAACCAAAAATGAGCAAAATTAAAATCAAATAATCTACCAAGCGTAAAACTACCACAAATAAGCATCAATATATAAATGAAACCCAAACCGAACAAAAATGACAACAAATAATCGAGTAAAACTCAAAACGAGCAGAAATTATCATGAGTTGGTCTCAAAACCCCTGTACTATCCCAAGTCCAGAACATAATTTGTACTTCACTGAAAAAAATAAAAATGAATATGCATTGTCAGTTTAATATACATATAGTGATATTTAGTAATCAAAATGTTAATATTATTTGATTTATTAAAGTTATAAAAGTAAAAACATTTATATTTTTTCAGTAAAGTGAAAATTATGTTCGGGCATAAGGGTTTTGGGAAGGCATAGGGTTTTGAGCCCAACTTATGTTAATTTCTGCTCGTTTTGAGTTTGACTCTGTTATTTATTGTTATTTTTTTCGTTTTGGGTTTCATTTATTTATCAATGCTGATTTGCGGTAGTTTCCCGCTTGGTGGATTATGTAGAGCTAGCATAGACATATATCTATAGAAATGAATTACATTTTTTTTTTGCACAGTTAGCAGAGCACACTGAAGTCGAGGTAGCCTTAAACTTTGAATTGAAACGTTATAACTTGACCACTTCTTTCAGAAAATAATTTCGGAGGGTTATTCCGTGTTGATAAGAAAAGAGGGCAGTTTAGTTCTTCCTGTAGTGTAGGGCGCAGGAGCCCTATGGTGAAGGTGCAGGTTTGTTCTCCCTTATAAAACAACTTATTTCAGCAGATACAAAGAAGAAGCCCATTTGCGGGATTCTGTGGGACCCCAAGGTCCAATACTAGTATCAGATCCCGCGAGTGGCAGTTTACGCTCGTCAAGTTCTGGCTGTACCGGTCACATTTGTACCGGTCACGCTTGGTGAAGTGGAATTTTTATTATTATTTTTAATCAGAAAAATCGACGTGCCGTGTCGCGCCGCCGTTCAAAAATCGGTGGCGCGGCTTCGGGGACTATTTCTATTAGTTTTAAGTTTTTAGTTATTTAAATAAAATCCATACTTTAAGCTGTACCATACATATTTAGTTAAGGGTCTGAAGGAGAATAATATTTCTTGGGTTAAATTTGGAAGTGAGGTTAGTAGTTGGTTTGGTATTTAATCAAGGTGTGCAGGGATGTATCCTGCCCCCCGTTTTAATGAATTATTTTGATGGTTTAGTCCCAAGAAACACTGCAAAGGCTTTGGGAGAACAAGGTATTAAGTGGGAAGGTAAAACTCTCCTTGACTTAGATTCTATGGACAATGTAATACCCCTCGGTTTGAAAATATACTGATCTACGATACCAACTGATCTGATCTACTGATACCAACCCAGATCTACTGATCTCTGATACCAACTGAAACTGATCTACTATACCGAAATACTAAAAAATTGATGTCAAGTGATATTGGTACATGATAAATTGATGTTGCACATAAACTGGTGTTAAGGAAATATGCGGATAAATGGCTGAGATTTACTGGAGAGCTTGAAATATGTAGTACATAAATATGCTGACTTCATATGTCAAACTTTAACTGAATGCACACGTTGAGATTCATTAGCACCTTTTCCTCGAAAATAGATATTAACAATTTTAGAAGCAGATCAAAGCTTTAGAGAATTGACCCGCATTATTCAGTAGTTCGCAGAACTATATCAGATATGTTAACACCTTCAGATAAGTTTTGATAGGCTAATATAAGGTATCAAAATGGTAATACAGTGCACTGTACATGGCCACATATATACATTGATTTTTGAAATGATTCATGGATGAATAACCAGTTTTAATTGAAAAATAATTGTTTGCAAGATTCATAGCTAGTAACAACAATATTTTTAGGATCTATTATTTCGTCTCAACATTTAAAATATTCAAATATTCCTTAACTTAGAAGCGAGACCCAAAATAATTAAAAAGAATTTTTTTCAAGTGTGTGGGGGGGGGGGGGAGGTACAAAAACTTAAAAAAAATGCGTCAAAAATGTGTTTATATTCATTTTTGTTAAGGTTTCACGAGCCAGACGAACATTTCGGGGGGGGGGGGAAAGGCTCAAATCCCCCAACCCTCTGAATACGGCCTTGGCCCCAGCCCTCTTAATGTTCAATCCTGTGATAGAGACTATGAAATTTTTTTTATCTCTGGGTGTATTCTACTAATGAGCTAAAAAAAAATCATTAAGTTATAGCGTGCTGTTCGTATGATTCACTAATTTGTAAGGTAAATTAAGGTTCATTATGTCTCATTTGCATTTCATGCACCAGCACCATAAACATTCATTTGGAAAAAAAGGGACAGAGCTTACTAAACAAAGGATTTGTACATTTTATCTAGACATTAGTATCTAGGGGGGGGGGGGGGGTAAATAATGATTGCAGTCAACATCAGGGTCCTTCCTTTCACATGGATAATACAAAATAAATATGAACTCAAAATAATAAAAAAAATACTGTGCTAAAATACAGGACACATGCGCGATAAAAGACATCATCGAAATGTCAAACATGCTGTTGATAAACATGTTTCCGCTGACTAGTAAGGTATAAACAGAATGTTTCTCGCTGCGGGACCTATATTTAAACTTTAGTTTTTTGGGGTTTAAAGGGACTAAAAGGTAACTAGGTTGGGTTAGGTTAGGTTACGTATTTAATATATGTTTTGCTATACCCTCACCCCCTTTGCAAATATATAGCCCAAATTTGTTTCTGAACTATTATATTTTCATCCTATTTTGTTTTATTTCCTTAGCGTTAACCAAACTTCACTTCTCGCATGTGTCCTGTATATAGCACAGTACCTAAAAAAACTAGATCGCAGACGAATGAAAAAAGAAAATTTAATTGTCAATTCAGTGATTAGGTCTTTTTTTTTACGTGTTGTCATTGTTTTACTATTTGTCATTGTTCCGTTGAAAGTCGTAGATTTTTTTTTTTTTTTTTTTTTTTTATATTTTTTTTTTTTGTAGTATACCTTGTATTCGTCAATTATGTTTAGCTACCCAAATCCAAATTTCAAAAAATAATTGTTGTTTTTAAATTAGTTTAGGTGAGATTAAAGTTAGAAATTAAGTGGAAAAGATTATTATGTCATCGAGAGGAGGTGGGATTTTTATTATTAAAGATCAAAAAGAAAAAAAGAAAAAAAAAAAAAAAAAAAGCAGACAAACATTAAAAAAATAATAATAAATTGCGAAGTGATAATGCTTTTACAGTAAAGCAAGGAGAAGCTGTTATTTAGATGAGCAAAACACCTAATTAGTAGAAGGAAAACCGAAATAAAACTTGCCTGGTTAAGACTAGCTTTCTCTCACACAATCCGAATTCGAGTATCTTACTCCTCTCTCAACATTTGATCATAGACATTCAAAAATGTCAAATTTATTTGATTCCATCCAATCCGACGGAGATTGAGATTACCCAAGGAATATTTGGAAGCCGAGATAAGTTGATCTTTCTTTTTTATTAAAAAAAAAATATGTAGTTTTCTACTACTACTACTACTAACAACTCACTACATCACCAAGACGCCTGAGGCTAACACAGCTAATTTAGCCAAATTCGGGCATGACCTACTTTCTGTTTGGCTCTAGACAGTTGGCCAACTAGGACGATCTATTCAGTCTTCGCCAGTTATTCTTCACCCGCAGAACGTGTCCTAGACATCTCAATCTTTCTCTCATTTTAGCGTAAGAAAGAATAGAATCAGGAGCGTAATTTGCTATGGAACAGGGAGGGGGGCAAAATCCGTCTCCAGACCTAATTCCCCCAGACCTCAGTTTGCCCCCAGCTAAAATTCAGTTTCTGTACAAAAAAAAACTTGTCAAACTTGTTCTGCTTTCCACAATAATCTTCCACCTCGACTACTAACCTTTTATAATATTACTAATTGGGAAGCCCATTGTCTCCGCTCATCCAAAAGAGCCCTTAAAATTCATAAATGCTTTTCGAGTGCTGCCCAGCAATCTCCTAATTACAAATCTATTATTCAATGGAACTAAATTCCCTCCAGTGGTGAACTTGCCACAAGTTTCTGCACGTTGCATAAAAATGTAACAAAACTTGATAATATAATTTAACATTTCCATTTTTAACAAATTTGCTCTAATTGCCCATGTTTTATTCTTTTATCTTTTTTTTCAGTGTTACTTTAATTTTTTTTTTTTTTTTTGGTCCTTAACAAGTTATCTTCTAGGATCTTTATTGTTATTGATGTTTGTGTAATTTTTTTATTCGAATAAAATTGAATTGAATTGAAAACTACGATAAGCCTGCATAATTCAAGCATTCAGAGAAACAGTTCAGTTTTCTTTAGTATACCTTTGCCCTGTGGTACTATATGGTTCATTTTTCCTTTTTCACTGTCATTTTCCCTTGATTTGGGAAAATTGGCTCCATCTTTGCCCCCCCCCCCCAAGATTTTGATGAAATTACACCACTTGATAGTCATATTGTCGATACAGCTTATTGTTTGAAATGCGGTCACAATTCTTTTGGAATATATTTGACAGAAGACAATTCTTCTGGAATACATTTGACAACAGTCATCACTGTAGCTTCTAGTATTTTAATCTTGGTTCGCAGACTTGTATTATTCCAAAATTTTTCACTGCATCTACCATCTTTACTAATAACAATACCTAGGTAAGTGAAGCTATCAACTTGATCGATCTTCTCTTTACCCAATATCACCTCTTCCCCTTCACTTATTGACTGTCTAAGCGACTTAGCCTTCTTAACATTAGTTTTCAAGTCAATTCTTGCGCCCTGAACTCTCAAAACATCGAAAAATCATTCATTTTGCTAAAATATTTGTTTAAAACACTCAAATCATCAGCATAATCTACGTCTAGGAGAGTTTAACTTCTCCATTTGGTTGCATGCTCTCCCATAGACTTAGCAGCGTACCTCGGGACAAAGTCCATCAAAATGATCCATGTAAACGGGGACAGAACGCAACCTTACGCAACTCCGATTCATTACGAAACCAGCTACTAACTTCATTTTCTACTTTAACCGCAGCAACATTATTCTTGAAAACAACACTATTCAACATAGCGCAATCGAGTTTTAGTATGTGTATTATAACATTGAGACCTGCTGTAGTTCTGCCACCCAAAGACAAAACATATACCCTGTAAATAAAAGAAAGGTTTGTTTTATATGTACCATAGGTGGTTATCAGCAAATCTGTATTGACCAGTGCCAACTTTAAACAGCCATTTGAGAGGTTACAAACCATTATTTTTAAGCCTTTTCACGCCTACAAACCAGCAGGATTAGGAATAATACTTTGAAGGTGAAATGATGGCTAAGAAAATAACAAAACCAAGGAACATAATATTTTAAATATTAAATTGTTGGTTCGAAGAAATCTTATGTTAACCAACCCACGGATCAGCGGAAGGTTAAAGACTGCTTGGGAAAAAGGGATTAAGATCTTCCTGAATGTCAAATATTTTGGCTGAAGTTGTTTGTACTGACCACAGTATATAAAGTACAGGCAGTATGATCTTTCCCTATCTCAACCATTATACGAACCCGGACCGAGGTGCGAGTACTCCAGAGAAACGTATAAACATAAGCGACATTAGATCTTTTCACGGGTAGACAAGTCAGATTTCTCTTGAACGCGAAACTTGGCTTCAACGTTGGAAAACTAAATTTTGAAGAAACTAATTTTAAATTAATTTATTCCAATACATATATGAAAATCGGTAATTAGTAGTGCAATGGTATTATTAGATGTTTTTAGGAATTAAAAGTAGGTTTCGAAGTCTCAAGTTGGTTTCGAAGGCATTTTGAGAAAGTTTCTGCCAAAATACGTGTTCCAGGGTAATTGGACTGCTGATGGCAGATCAAATGAGAGGAGCTGTTTGTACGCGCTATTGCAAGAAGAAGTGGGAGGAGCTGTTTGTACGCGCTATTGCAAGAAGAAGTGGGAGGAGCTGTTTGTTCGCACCGAGAATGAAGAGCCAGAAATTATCTGCGATAAACTTACTGCAATATCTTTATACTGTGGTACTGACGAAGACCAGACAACCAAGTACATACATGGTAAACAACCAACAGTCCTCTTATTTTGAATTTTCAACAAAATATTGACAGATAATTTTACATCTGTCAGTCCTAGAGTAAAAACACGAGACAATACTAGAAACAATACAATATTCTAGTAAATTTGCAAGTCCCAAAATTCTTCAATCGGAGCATAAAAGTTAATGATATTTTTCAATCCTTTTCCGCAATTATGTACCAGCTGCGGTCACAAAGTAGCAAATAATTACCCAGTAACTACTGGAGCGCCTCAAGGAATGTTTGGCCAATTAATAGTGATACATGAGAAAATTTCGAGGAACAATAATCGCAGTCAAGTTTAATTGGAGCTTCGGGTTGATGCGACTCAACCAATGTGTTGATGGTTAATTTTAACACGAAAAAGAGAACAACAGGGTCTTATCCAGGATTTTGTTCGGGGGGGAGGGGACAAAAATAATTTTTCGGGGGAGGGGGTACAAATAATCTTCAAAAAACGCATACAAAATTTGTTTGTATTCATTTTGTTACAACTTTACGAGTAGGACAAACATTTCGGAAGGGGGATTCACCCCCCCCCCGGGATACTGCCTTGGGGAACAGTCTGTGTAACTTACGAAAGACAAAAAAAATGCAATTTCCTTAAAGTCTAATCCACGACGAGTTGGTTGCAACTTCCTTGAAAGTCTTCTATGTAAACTGAAGTCACTTCGTTCTTTAGAATTGGCAATTAATTAAATAATGTTTTTTCTCTTCAACCTTTTTTCTATTATCGTAGGCATGCATTTCAGACCTTGTGAACAGTATTTGCAATACCAATTAAGCTCTTCTTTCCACCAATATGAATACGATATTAGATGTGCAGATGCTCTCATAACCCTAGGCTATATGTTGCAATTTAGGAAAGTAATGTCATAGTTCTGTAGGTTTCGCAATAACTCCCTCACATTGGTTTACTCTTTTAAGGTTGACAACTTTTTTTTTCACAATTTTTAGTTCGCTTAAATTCATTTATTCCGCTTAAAGTTTTAAGTTAAATAATATATTCTCTTCGTAGAGCTAGTTCTTAGCTTAACAGGAAAAAGAAGAATGAAAATAAGCTTGTTTTTCAATAATTTACAAAATATTGCGATAGAGGGAAAGGAGAACAGCAAAGGATACTGGGGAAGGGTGGGGGCGGGGTAGAAAGAGAGGTGTTAAGGATCCAAAAAAAGTTTTAAAAAAAGATATTTTGTGTATATTTGTTTACAACACCCCCCCCCCCCCCGAGAAAACCTTCTGACATGCATCCTCAAAAGCGTCAGAGAATTCTGCCATTGCACTAAAGCCCGGTTCGCACGGGCACACGGCTATATTAAACAAATAAATAAATGAAAATGTTAGATTAAAGTGAAGTGTGACATCAAAACTTAAAACGAAAAAAAATTATTCCGTAGATGAGGAGGCTGCCTCTCCTAGGCCACCCACATTTTGCGTTGAAGTTTGACATTTATCCCAGCTCCTTAAGGACAACTGGTGAAGCACAAGGTCTATTGAACTGGAAAAAAGGTATTTTTAAAGCACTATACAAGCTCTTCGCGTGTTGTTTCCAGAGCATACTCATGGGAAAATCTGGAATTTCGGCATAGCAAACGATCTGTCAGAGCTTGCTTGAAATACAGCTAATCAGGAACAAAGTGTTTACCCATTTCTTGGCCCCCTAGTACTCCACCTCACTCCCAAAAAATGTACAATTTCCTCGTCCCAGAGAACGATCTCTGAAAGTTTCGTGGTAATCGGGCGCTGATTAATAAGTTTATAATATTATAAGTTTAAAAACTTTTACGTCAACAATGGGCAACTTGCATAACTTGCGGCCCGTCCGAGGGACATTGAGATCTTGTCATTTCCAGAGGCATACTTGTTGAAACTTTCGACTATTTTTAACAAAATGACTTTCTCAAAAATTTAGATGGGGTTTCTTAATGGGGACTGGGAGGGCATATTAGGGGGCTGTTTGCGCTCGAGTCACTTTCGGCTCTCAAAAACGGCGCTAGAATTTTCCATTTCAAGCCGAATATGTCCCTTTCGAAGTTCTTTCGCCACTTCGCTCTTTACTGATGACTTAAGATAATCATGCAGGCCAAGGCCAACCCCTCCCGAGAAATCACCAAAAATAAGATCCAGGATGCTCCGTAGACTTCAGCGTTTTTTGCCAAAGCGGATTCTACTGGTGATTTACCACTCCATTATCTATCCTTACATATCATATGGTTGTCTGGTCTGGAGCAGCAACTTCTACAGCAACTTCAAATTCTTTCAAACATAAGTTCAAATTCTTCCAAACAAAGCAGTGAGGATCATAGGCAACTATGTGAAAGATGTTATGATACAAGCGCTTGCTTCAGGGCTTTAAATTTGCTCAACGTGGGTCAAACACGTGACTATCAACCAGCAGTTTCTGTCTTCCAGTGCGTGCATAATCTAGTCCCAAGTATTTTTCGAGATATTTACCGTGCTAACTGTGATATTCATGCATATGATACGAGGAACAGTGAAAATTTGGTGGGTTGATCTTAGAAATAGTGCGAGATCAGGATTCCGATTGCAGTTTCTTTGAACTGCCGTCTGGAATTCTTCACCAGTGAGCATTAGGGCGGCTGAACATCTTTTGGATTTTAAGAGAAAGGTAAAAGAATATTTATTAAAAAATGGTCAATAAATGTGTGAATTTAATTCAATTTATTATTAATATTTTTTATTTTTTAATGAGGAAGGGGTGGTTGGGGTGGCAGGGAGTAACGGGTGGATGGGGGTGGCAGGAAGGAATGGGTGGATGGAGTGGTAGGGTGAATGGAGATGGTATGTAGGAACGGGTGGGTGGGAAGTCCTGGGGTAGGGAGGTCTGGAGGTAGAAGTTAATTTGGATTTGATAATGTGAAGGAGTTTGGTTTACTTTTTTCCCCTAGGTTTTTGTTTATTTAGTTGTTTGTTTGTGTGTTTTGTAAATGGCTAGCCGTTTTACTATGCGTCAGCAAAAACCTAGGTTTTTTCATTAGTGCAGCAGTTGTAAATTGTGAAGTGTTATAATCGTGTTTATTAATAAAGTAATAAAGTAAAGTAAAAAAAAGTAAAGTAATCAAATGTGCTCAGTTTTTGATTATAGCAGTCGGGTTGCACTGGTGATGAAACAGATGAAACAGAAGCTTACCAGTAAATAAGAATGGCTGCTCCTGAGGATTTATTACGTATGGGCCTCCAGGAAACGTGGGGGCACCATTTGAAATCCCCGAAACAGCAGCTGCAAGCTGTTGTTGTTGTTGCTGTGCCGGCATGAATTGTGGTTGTGCCAACATCTGAAACTGGGGATTCGCTTGTGGAGCATTCTGCGCTTGAACACCAGCTGAATTTCTGAATATCTGGAAAATAAAACGTTAAAAAACAAGTGCAAAGATTCACTAGCATGGTTGCGCATCTATTGTATGGTTGTTGCATGAGTGTGAAGCTATCTATTTTCAGTATTATAAAGGCTATGTGTCAGAGGTTGCGAGGTTACGGCTTTGTATGTTTTCAAAGGGCGAGGAGATTTTTAGATTTTGAGTGCAATTTCTTTGAACATATTATGCGTTAAAGAATTAGCTCACAGTGGTTTCTATGGAATTACAAGCCCATATTTCGTACGAAATTGAAAAAAGTTTGTCACGTGAAAGTAAAAAAAGAAGTCACGTTCAAACTTAGTACACAAAGCAAACACTTAATACAAAAGGGGGTGGGCACTCCTCTTTACTCTGAAGTTTAACCTGTGCAATAAATATGTTTAAGTACCAAAGACATCCAAATACAGCATTTTTTGGTCTCTGGATCTATTTTTGGTATATTCATACCTGAAAACCGTAATATTGTAAAACCTTTTTTTGAGGTTGTTTCAAAATTACCAAGTTTTTAGTATTCTTGTCAAACTTTGGAAACAAACCCGTTTTTTTTTCGTTTTTTTTTTCAGGGCTAGCGGTTTACCAGAAAATCATAGAGACGTTTAATGGCTCATTTAAAAGCTATTTTTCATATCTAAGTGCTTTTTATAAATCCCATCATCTGAAAGTGCCATATGGCACTAAAAATGGAACTTTTGTGCCATTTCTCAGGGGGTGGGGCTAGCGGGCGACCAAAACATCGTAGACAGATGTTTAATAGATCATATAAAAGCTATTTCTCATGCCTACATTTTACTATAAATTTCACCATCTGTAAGTGCCAAATGGCACGAAAGATGGCACTTTTGGTGTCATCTCTCAAGCGGAAAAGCTAGGACTAGTGGGCTACCAAAACTTCTTAGAGATTTTCAGTGGCTCGTTTGAAAACGGCACTTTTGGTTCCATTTCTGAATTGGATAAGCTTGGAAGTATAAAACGGTAACATTGTAAAAATTATGATCCAAAACCCTTAACTGCATATTTAAAAGAGCCCCTCAAGTATACTTCCCCTCCCACCCCCCTTAGTAAGTCTCATTACTCCGTTGAGAGAATTCACTACGAAATCTTTCACACGGTCAGTCGACGTTGAGGCTCGCAAAATGATTTTTAAGATATCAAATGTTCTTAAGAGGAAAAAATTCATAGAATAAAAACTAATTAAATCTTGCAATTCCAAATGACTATTCCTTTCCCTAACTCCCCCCTCCTCCTGTTCGTAAAAATTCAGCGTCACCAAATATAGTTCAATGCTCTCACTCTTTATATTAGAAACTTGAATTAATTCAATGTTTTATAGTAGCCAGTTACAAATGTATTTTCTGAACAAGGTCCAATAACTATGCTTTTGGTGACGACACAACCCTGCATAGTCCCTATATGTCCCTATATTAGGTATATAAATATACCTAAGTATGATGAAAATATAATACTTTAGAAACAAATTGGGGCTATATTTTACATTAGCGGGGGGGGGGGGCGAATGGAGGGGAGTACGGTATAGCGGGTCTGCATGCAAAATGTGTTAGGTATAATTATTCTGCATATTATGAAGCAAGAAATGTTGTCTAACTTAAAACTGTCTCAATAATTTACCCCTCCCCCTCTAATGTGAAAATATATAACTCAACTTATATGTTTCCCATCAATTCTGTCACTTGTTGTTGTCTTGTTTCACGCTAAGCTAAATGAAACTAACGAAAGAAACCGGTTTCACCGGTTAAACCGTTTTTTTTTAGGGAAGTAAGGAGCGAAGTTGAAAGTTAAAACGAACAAAAATTAATGCTTCATAGTCTGTCTAACATATGAATAAAACTAGTACAAATAAACCACAGTTTATATAATTATCCAGTAAGCTTATCACAGATCATTTCTGGTCTTCGTTCTCGGTGCGAACAAAAAGCTCCTCCCACTTCTTTCTTCATTTGTGGATCAGTGTGTTTGCGTCTATCAATGAGAAATGGTTACAAAATGCATTATTCGTAATAGCGGGTTTCCACTTGTTTCCGATTGTTTCGCGTCTGACTTGTCTACCCGTGAAAAGATCTGATGCCGATAATGTTTCTATCTGCAAAAACGTTCTCTGGAGCACTCGCACCCCGGTCCGGGTTTTTATAATGGGTGAGATAGGGAATGATCATACTGGATAATTATATAAACTGTGAAATAAACGAACTAATTATATTTCCCTATGTTTGTAGGATTATAGAAAAGTAGCGCTTTACTGAAAACACGAAACAATATAAGAGACTTTGGTACAGTAAAAGCAAATCGATTAAGGACACTTTTAAAGTATAAAAATAAAGCATTTTAGGATTGTTGCTTAATTTTTCTTTTCGTTTAATTTGGTAACATTTCTGCACAATGGTTCAGTTCAATGATTGGCTCTCGTTTTGGTTCTGAAAAGGACTTGATTAGTCATGATTTGTCATGGTTGCAAAGGTAGCTGCAACCTACTAAAGAGCGGACCACAGCCTATTGTAACCGAAAGTTAAAAAATGCGTTTTGAAAAAAAACTACCTAGTGAAAAAAAAATATCGTGTAATACTGATTAAGGAGTGATGACTATTATTTCGATTTGTCTTAAAAATAAAAGTTCATTGCGAAAAGAAATTTATGGTGATTTTACAAAAAAAAACTGAAACCCCTCGAAAATGGCGTCAAATCAAAATGAAAATTGTACCATTGGAATCAGTATGGTTGAAAGCTTTAAAACAGGAAATTAAACTCCACCTCCTTGAGCAACAAGGAAAATAACTTTTTTGCATGGGTAGCACTGATCTATCTCCCGTTTTTTGTTTTTTTTTTTTTTTTTTGTTTGTTTTTTTCTAGCAGGACTAGGGGGTGACCAGAATATCATATAGAGGTGTGTAATAGCTCATACGAACGGAAATTAAAATAGCTAGTGCCATTTTAAGTGACCAAAAAGATTATAGGGCAACTAGGCCCCCTAAAGCCCCCTCCCCCAAAGTCATCCAATCACAATTTTGAGATAAAAACGGCGTCAGATCAAAATGAAAATTGTACCATTGGAATCAGCATGGTTGAAAGCTTTAAAACAGGAAATTAAACTCCACCTCCTTGAGCAACAAGGAAAATAACTTTTTTGCATGGGTAGCACTGATCTATCTCCCGTTTTTTGTTGTTGTTTTTTTTTTGTTTGTTTTTTTCTAGCAGGACTAGGGGGTGACCAGAATATCATATAGAGGTGTGTAATAGCTCATACGAACGGAAATTAAAATAGCTAGTGCCATTTTAAGTGACCAAAAAGATTATAGGGCAACTAGGCCCCCTAAAGCCCCCTCCCCCAAAGTCATCCAATCACAATTTTGAGATAAAAACGGCGTCAGATCAAAATGAAAATTGTACCATTGGAATCAGCATGGTTGAAAGCTTTAAAACAGGAAATTAAACTCCACCTCCTTGAGCAACAAGGAAAATAACTTTTTTGCATGGGTAGCACTGATCTATCTCCCGTTTTTTTTTTTTTTTTTGTTTTTTTTTTCTAGCAGAACTAGGGGGTGACCAGAATATCATATAGAGGTGTGTAATAGCTCATTCGAACGGAAATTAAAATTGCTAGTGCCATTTTAAGTGACCAAAAAGATTATAGGGCAACTAGCCCCCCTAAAGCACCCTCCCCCAAAGTCATCCAATCACAATTTTGAGATAGTCATTTTTTTTCAACGTAGTTCAAAGGTCAACATCTTTGGTTTTGGTGATGATATGACCCTCCATAGTCCCTGGGAAAAGGGCCGCACACTGATTCGGTATCGGACGTCTTTATATCACGCGTATTGTTATTGGGCGTATTGGTATCGCAGGTATCTAGGCAGATTTTTAATAGCATATATAAAAGATATTTCTCATATCTACATCCAGTGGCGTAATTTCGTCAAAATCCTGGAGGGGGGGGGCGGGTTGGAGCCAATTTTCCCAAATCAAGTGAAAATGATAGTGAAAACTGAAAAATAAGCCATATATTACCACAGAGGCAAAGATATACTAAATACAAGTGACCTGTTTCTCCGGATACTTGAATTATGCAGGCTCATCTTAGTTTTGACAAGATTTTTATTTATTTTTGCAGAAACTAAATTTCTGCTGGAGGCAAAAGGAGGTCTCGGGGTGGGGCAAACATGGATATGTAGGAGGCAGTTGCCCCCCACCCTTCCCCATAACAAAATATACCCCCTTCGACACCTTTCCTATAGATTCCACCAGCAGCAAGTCCAAATGGCACTAAAAACGGCACTTTTGGTGTCATGTACCAAGTGAAAAAGCTGGGACTAGTGGGCTACCAGTACATTTTACAGTGACGTTTAATGGCTCATTTGAAAGCTATTTTTCATTATCTACGTGATGTTTATCAATTCTAATATCTGTATTTGTGATATAGCACTAAAACAACACTTTTACTTTTTTTTACATTTTGTTCTACCTAGGTAGAAAAGCTTGGAAGTATAAAACGATATCATCATTATAATAATTATGGTCCAAAACCCTTAACCGGAGGTTTTCAAAAACACCTTCCATATGTTCCTCTTCCAAGCCCCCTTAATAAGCTACGCAATTAAGGTACAAGCACGAACATATCAAATTGGATTATTAAAGGTTTGGTTCTGTTGGTAAAGCATTCTACTTCGAATTAGAGTGGCTTGCGTTCGACTCAGGCTTGTTTTTTTTTTTTCTATCATGGTGTTCTCCCTTCTATACGATAATTTTCAGATAATTTCACTGTTTTCCACTCACTGTTTCCACACACCATTTCACTGTTTTTGTAAATATGATGCACTCATTTTTTAACGCTTGTCCCAGGAAGGTATTTGATCAAGCATTTTGATTCAAAAAGGAATAGAGGTCATCCAGTCCATGGTTTGCAACAACATTCTGAGATAACTAAATCCATATTCCAACGAGTGGCGTAATTTTGTCAAAATCCTAGGGGGCGGGGGTCAACGTTGGAGGCTATTTTCCCAAATCAAGTTAAAATGACAGAGAAAACTGAAAAACGAGCCGTATAGTAATAAAAAAGATTAAGATGTACTAAAGAAAAATGACCTGTTTCAGTGGCTGCTTGAATTATGTAGGCTTATCTCAGTTTTGACAACATTTTTGGAGAAAATAAATCTAAGCTGGAAGGGAGTGGAGTAAACTGGGGTCTGGGGGAAAATTTAGGTCTGGGAGATGTTGCCCCCCCCCCCCCAAAGAAAATTACGCCCCTGACCCCTACCCCAACCATTTAATGGCTGGAGAAGTGTAGGCATGTGCAAGGGGCTAATTAACTGACCGTCGCAGGTGTCCCTTCCTCCGTGCCTCCGGCTGTGCCTCCGGCACACCTGAAACAGCGTGTTCCTGGAAGCGAAGGAACACAGTTTTATCTTTGGCTTATGGACAGCGTACGGCGCGTTTTTTACGACGACAAACTTCCTCCTGTTTAGAGGTTATCTTTACTTGGTCGTGTTGTTTACTGCGTTCGACATTGGAGATCCTGGGTCCTAAAAAGTGGACATTATGCTTTGAACGAGAATTTTATTACCACAAACCTTTACCATTGCCTAGAGATAAATATGCATTCCCTAGTGCTTCTCATTCGTCGATTCAAACGGCTTAGGCTGGAACGTCTTTTCAAACTCTCCGACATGAATAGCCACCCATGTGAAGATTTTTTTTTAGAAAGATGCGGTCTCAAACCAGCTCTTAGAGTACTGTAATAAACTATTCGTTTCTCCAACTTCTACATCGAATTCGTCGATATGAAAGTATAACGGATTTTGAAGCTCAATATTCTAATGAACAGTTGTCCTTGCCCAAGGCCAAGCGAGTTAGATCCATTGGTGTTGTGTCTGTCAGTTCCGATTTTTCTTTGCCCGGGGACGATGAAATCAAGCTCGAGCTAGGGCGAGCTCGTATTGAAAGCCAGCGAATAATGAAAGCCTTGATACCCGACGACGTACTTTCTGCTTTCGGTCACCAAGTACCGAATGTTCGTCTTTCTGTACTTCACGACAGTGACTCAGACGATGACTCAGAGGAAAATACTCTGTCCGATAAGCAGAAAAAGGCTTCCGCGACTGACACTGAATTGGGCTCGGAAAGTGACGGCATCTTTGAAGATTTGCCAGTGATTGCTCACTGTGTGAAACACAAAAGTTGAGAAAAATTGGGTTAGTGAGCCTGTGACGAACTTGAAGAATTCTAGGTTTTGTCTTATCAAGACTTCTGACGGCTCCATAACACCAATAAAAAAATCCACGCTGTTGTGGCTTCTGAGGGAAAGCTCTGAGAAGCTGAGTAGTGACCGATTAATACGGGTGATGGTCCAGGGCCGACGAGTAGGACTACGTGAGTCGCCGCAAACCAATGCAGAGGTCGGTGTTAAATCGGAATTGCGTATCGGTGAATGGTGCGTTTACAGACCGGTTGGCAGGGGAAAGAGAGTATTAGTTGGGCGGGTCATACAGTTAGGCTACTTGTCTGGGCGAAGATGCCACTTTGTTGACACGCAGAATATGGCGATGCCGTTCCCTGACGACATAGGAATTATGTGCCAGTGGTTCCGGCTGAATGCTGATCTCAAATTAACTGCCGCATTGGTAAACCAGGGTTACTGTGACTCCAGCCTGTATGTCATGCATTCAGCAGAACCCGTTTCTATGGAAATCGGCACCAACACGGTCTTGGGCTTTGACTCAGACGTCTTCACAAAGCTGAATTTATTTATCCAGAAGAAAGGGTTCCACTTTTTTGATGTCTCGTCAGCATCGCAATCATCATGTTAAAAATGGCACCTAAACCCAAAACTGACCTCAAGACTATAAACACCACCATCGCCATGTTCTGTGTGTCAACAGACGCACTTTTGTTTAACAGTTTTCAGAGGTAGTTTTTATTTTTTTCTCTCCCCTCCTCCTCTCCAATCGGTGAAATTTTAATACAAAAACATGTAAATCTTACAACTTTATACATTATCATATCACCTAAACTTCAAAAAAAAAATTAATTATTATATACCAGTCAATGTATTGTAATAGTGGACATGAAGCCACACTACTATTTAACTTTTTTCTTGCCAAATATCTATCGCTCCCCCCGTTCCAGGGTGTCCTTCCCCCTCTAGGAGACGCTTTTCCGGTGGGATTTTTACTTCAATTTCTTAAAATTCATATCTTTCAATTTCCACTAATACGAATTCTAAAGGTGGTCTTCCAAAAGGCTTACTCTTACAACTTTAAAAATTTTTTAACACAAAAAAAAACTATTTGCTCTCCCGTAGACTGGGCGTCCTCCGTCCACAAGAAACCCATTTTTACGATGGCACTTCTTTCCTTCTTTTTTTTCAGCCCTTTATACGACCAACCTTAATCAACAAAAAAAACAAAATACAACCAACCCATCAACAAAAAACCCAAATAACCTTAATACCGACGTGCATGAGGGCACAGAACTGAACAGAATCTTGAACCATGTCTCTTACGGACGAGGAGGCCATCCACGGCGGGGCTGGTCCTTCCAGCTCAAGTGCGTGTGCCCCTCGTCCCCCATTCGCTTGAGTTCTTGATATAATTTTATGAGTCTCAAATGCATTCCAAGATCTAGGGCAGCGGAAGCGATGAATACCACCGGAAAACTTGTTCTGCTCAATAGAAGACTTAGTAGTAGAAGACTTAGTGTTTATACTTGTGCTAACCGAGCTTAATTTGTTTTAGCGAAGCTCATTTGTCCAGTTTCTCAGGGTTGTCATTTGAGCTGTGATTATCGAGATGATTACTGAAACGTACCAAAAATATCTGAGAAACTAGTTATTTTTTTTTAGTTGGTTGCTTTACTTAGCGCTTTTTACTAATAACTCGGTAGTAACAGTTTTTCTGACTGTTGCTTTACAGTTTTCTCTTCAAATACCCAAAGGCCTGGGTTTAATACCAAGAAAGTTGGATTCTAAGTACATTCGGGAAAGAGGGATCTGTGTTTCTTCCGGATTCTTTCGTGTCAAGTGTTTTATTTTTTTTTTTTTTTAGTACAATTAAGAATCCGAGATCCAAGGGTGCGTCTTGGCACAGCCACTAAACAGAAAAGCAGGTATGATAAAAGGGAAAGGGACGTGTGAAGACGTGATAAAAGGCAACTTTTACCGGTGGCCCAGCCATATTGAATAGGGCTGCGAAGCGTGACGTCAATTCTTGGACGGGAAATTCAAATAACGATGAAACGTGGATGCGTAGACACCTTTTTTCGGAACTTTGGCGAATTGTTTTGGCCTAAAATATTTGTCGTAGATCCTTCTAATCCACTAGAACGTTTTCACGTTAAATAATACTAGGAATATTGACAATCAGTCGTTAGTTACAACTAGAAACCACGTTTCACGGTACTTTGAATTTCGCACCTTGCTTTTTACGTCATCAAAGCGCAGCCCTATGTTGTATAACTTAAAAAAAGTGTTCCGGGATTTTTTTTTTAATTTCGGGATTTTTTTTTTGAAGAAAAATCGGAATTTTATTTTTGAGCTGGTGGCAACGCTGCATGTGTAATAGGAAAAAGTGACATCATCAGTGCCATCGTAGGGTTACCTAGTTTTTGCATGGATATCAACAACTTGCAGTCCTCCGTTCTTCTTCTTTAGGTACATATCAGTTGTTTTCAGTCTTGGGGGTTCTTTTCCTTGCCAAATAAACCCGTAAATGATTTTTTCCAAGTTTTAAAAGATCGCTTTTGAAGGTGCTGAAATATTCGACAGATACCGAATAACAGGCAAGCTGTATATATTTACATATTGCGCCCTTTAGAATATTTTATAAGTTTCCTTCCCTGTCCATTTTTACTGCCTCCGGCGTGCCTCCGTGCCTCATGCCTCCAGGTGTCCCTCAAAATGTCCAGTTGTTAACCCCTCGGGCATGTGGTTCTGGAACCAACTCAAAGTTGAAGGATTGCTTATTGTTATAGTTACTTATTCAAATTATTTACTTGACAATTCTACCGCAATATCCTCTCCATACGTAAGATTGTGCATCCAAAGAGGAAGAAAGACCAACGAAAATAGTTTTCCAGGAGAATTCAGGTAATTCTTCCCAAAATTTTTGAAATGAAAACAAACATAGTTTATAATACCGTATATCGTACCTATACAAGAAATGATTTTGTTTGAAATTTCCATCCATTTCTGAGTAATGAGTGGCTTTTTATTGAGGGACAGGTCAAATAAATCCCTAAGCCAAAGGCACATTTCTGTTGAGCTAGCAAAATTTTCCGCAAGTATATCGATACATAAACCTGTCCACTCAGTTAACCTTTTGTGTTGTAGCTACTCGCCTGGAGCTACTTTCTTAAATGTTACTAAATTTACTTTTTTTTTAAACAAAGAATTAAAGATCTGTTTCTCCTTTTTTAGCTTTTTTTTTACAAAAAGAAACGACACTATGTTTTTTTTTCATTCTAAACTTATTTTTCCTTCAATTCTTGTGCGGCTTCTTAATTCTGCTCCTTAATAAGGGCTGAGATGTCTTATCTCCCCTAGATTGGAGGTGATTAGAAATTGCATAAACAAAAAGTTTTCAACTAAAATTAAGGACCAACAATAAAACTTAAAACGAACAGAAATTATTCCGTATAAATAAAAGAGGTCATAGCAGTGCTGTTTCTAAATTAAATTTTAATCAAAGACGAGCATGGATTAATTAAAAAAAAAAAAGTTTTCCGAGGAAAGTAAAGAACGAAGTTGACACTTGAAACGAACAAAATTATTCCTTCACAGCTTATCTAACATATATAAAAAAACTAATGCAAATAAATCAACTGGCGATATTATGTTTGTAACATTACAGAAAACTAGCGTTTTACAGAAACCGCAAACAAACATAGGACTTTTGGTACGGTAAAAGTAAACCTTTTAAGGGCCCTTTTAACAATACAAAAGTACATGAGCTTAGTTCAACGCTTGACTAGGATTTTTTTGGAGTGGATGAGGGGGTAAGCCTTGGGTAGAAAAACTGTTGATACATGGGTGTGTTATTAGTATTAAGAATCTGGTGCGGTTTATTCGTGTGGGTATAACCTATAATGAGGGTGTTATGTGATGACTTGGTTTGTATTAGTGTTATTTAATGGTCTTATGCTTTAATCGTTTTGATCAAAAGTTTAAATTTAAATATTTAATTGTGTTTATATGGTGTTCTCTTTTTTGCGGCCATGGCCCTGCGATTTTTTGTGTGTCAAATATACTATACTATGCAATAGCTAGCGCTAATTATAGCTAGTAGAATTTTTCCATAGAATTTTTCAGCAAATTAAAAAATTCTACGGAAAATCTTATTGGCTCAAATTAGCTCTAGCTTAATATCAGTCAAATATCGTAGTGAGAGGGTTTTAAACACTTGTCATTAAACAGCAAGTTTCATATAGTGAACAAACATGATGAAATATTTACTTTTTCTTTAAATATTTGTTCATGCGCTGAAAATATTTCCTCGTCAAACGGTAAATAAGAAAAAACCCACTAGACATGCAAACTCAAAGAACGATAAACTAAATGCAGTCCCAGTCTAGGGGCCGCCAATTATTATTAGATACAAAATTTACTAAGGTAGATATACAAGCTACCATGTCCTTCTGTGATTTATCAAATCTCTTGGAACTGTTGATGCCAAAGATGATACTCAAAACGGAAAAAAAACCCCATCAAAATGGGCAAAAATTACAAATTGCTTTCATGCAATAAAATTACATAAAACTGCAACATATTTTTCAAAAAAAAAATCAAGTGAAATATTCAGAATCTCGACCACTGGGTATCTCAAGTTATAAACAGGAATACGCATTCAACTCCATTTTTCTTCAAAAAATATGATTCAATTTGAATATGATTCAATATGACTTCCCCAGAAAATGCACTATATATATATATATATATATATATATATATATATATATATATATATATATATATATATATATATATATATATATATATATATAGTGCATTTTCTGGGGAAGTGTGAAGGTTTTGAGAAAGGATTTTGTTGGAGTGGATGAGGGGGCGAGCCTTGGGTAGAACAATCGAAATTTTGAGATAACCATTTAGTTCAAAATAGTATAATAAATATTACTTACTGATTGGAGGTTAGACCCCCCCCCCCCACCACCATCATCATTTACCGAAACACATCCAATCACAATTTTGGTATAGCCATTTTATTCTGCATAGTTAAAAGGTCTAGTAATTATGTCTTTGGGGATGTCGCCCCCCCACAACCCCCAGGGCAAGGACTGTAAATTATTCTAGTTGTCCATTATTAAGATATGTTTTTTTATAAAGGGGATGTTCGTATAACTTCGGAAGGGGCTAATTCGATGGAAAAGCCGAAGTTCTAGTACCCTTCTTTAGGTCAAAAGCGATCGGAAGGCAAACTAGCCCCCCCCCCAAGCTCTCCTTTCTCCAAATACACCCGATCGAACATTTGAGAAAAAACGGTAAGGGTTGTAAGTTATGAACCGGGGGCATATGAGATTTTTATGGAAGGGGAGGTCATATAGATTTTGAAGGAGGCTCATTTGATTGAAAATTAAAGGCTCTAATTCACTTCTAAGAGCCAAAAGTAATCAGTGGGCAACTAGACCCCCCAGGCCCTTTTTCTCTAAATTCATTTGATCGAAATTTTTAGATAGCCATTTTCCGTCAAATAACTATGTCTCCTGGGTTGACAAAACCATCCACAGTCTCCAGGGCAACGGCTGTAAGGCACGCAAGTTATCCATTGTTAACAGATAAGGTTTTATGGAAGGGGTAATCATATAAACTTCGAAGGAGGCTCAATCAATTTTAAATCGAAAATTTTAGTTCCCTTTTTAATAGTCAAAAGTGATTGGAGGGCAACCAGCTCTCATCCATTCTTCTGATCTAAATTTCGAGATAGCCATTTTGTTCAAAATAGCCCCAAGGTGAAGTAACTATCACTCTGCCATTGGAGGGCAACCAACCCTTTCCAATGCCCATCATTTCCCGAACACATCCAATCATAACTTTGAGATAGCGAATTTCTTCAGCATTGTTGAAAGGTCTAGTAATTACGTTTCTGGGGATGTCACCCCCCCCCCCACAGCCCTCAGAGCTAGGTGTATAAATTATGCTAGCTGTCCATTATTAACATACAAGTTTTTTTTATAGAAGGACAGGGCGCATAAACTTCGGAGAGGGATAGCCATTTTGTTCAGCATAGTTTAAGAAGTTCGGTAACTATGTCTTTTGGGACCCCCCCACATACACACACAAACAGCTCTTATAATCTTGTCCTTACCCCTGCCTCATAACCTATGAGCTCTTATCATCTTGGTTGATGTTTTTTTTTTTTTTTTTTTTAGTATTTTATCTATATAATGAGAAATCGGAACATTAAGCTCGAAATCAGGATTGTTTTCATTAAAGTAAAGAATTTTACTTATTTGAATTTCAATTCTAATTTACACTAGGTTAAGTTTATATTTATTTTATTCTAATCACAGTTTAAAGAATTATCTAATTCTATAAACTGTGATTCTAATTAACCATGTTATCTAGTATCTTATGTTGAAATCGGAAGGGCTTAAAAATACCTAATAATCTGTTGGTTCTTCTTGATCTTAATGATGATCTTGATTATTTTATAAGATTTATGCAAGAAGCTGCAAACTGTAATTTTAAATTGTTTTATTTTGAAAGGATGATGAAATTTGTAATGTTTTGATACCCAGCAATTCGCTTATAGTGACCATTAAAAAACAATATAGCGCTATTTGGAATGAGGAATTAATTTAAAATTTAAACTGTAGTCTATTTGACGACTGTGATAATACAGTGACAAAAGGAATGCTTAAATACTTCTTGGGGTCAAAGCGTCCCAAAAAATAAACTTCAAAGATACCCAAAAAATTTATTCATTTACTCTTTGCACACAAGGCAACTAAAAAAAAGTATATATCTCTTTTAACTTATATCTGTCTTTTAACATCTGTTTTCTTGGAACTATAATTCGGGTACAGGGGGACGACTTGTCCCAGTTCATATATCTAGTAATTTCTGTCCGTTTTGAGTTGAATGTCAGTTTTATTTTTGGTTCATTCTAAGTTTATTATTGGTTTCATTTTTTATATGTTTCTTTTAACTTTTAGTCCATCATTCATTATAATTTCTATTAGTTTTTTTTCTTTCTTTTTGCTCTGCTCAAGACAATGCTTCGCTCTTTAATTTTGTTAAAAGAGTTTTTTTTTTTTTTTTAATACGTGGAAAACGGCATCAACAAGATGTGATAATGCAACAAGGTGTTTTGTATTATAACTTAGTATCACAAATACGATGTTGATTCACTGAACGACGCCTTTAATAACTTCGATTAATCAGCGTATAGTCTACCTCACAAGTTCTATAATAAAAATGGCATGAATATCTCCAGATGCGCAAATAACGCGTGTGATAAATTATGTGGTCTCATCTGGCAAGCGGTCACTGACACGAAGCTCACGGTATTTTTAAGAATTAATTTAAAAAAAATTTCCAAAGATAAGTTTTCCAAATAAAATTAATGGCAATATTAAACTGAAGCTCAGAATATACAAATATCTTTTAAAATTCAAACTCAAAACGGCCAGGAATTACTATTAAAGAATAAATGAAACCCAAAACGAACAGAAATTAAATAAACAGTCATAGCAAAAACATACAACAAATAATAATATGAATTAATAAATAGATCGTAAAGCAAGTATTGCTTATACTTAGCAGGAATTTCAAGCTTAGCGCGAAACGAAAAATATTTCCCTTCTCAATCATAAAAGACACTTGACACACAAAGAAACTCAATTGGCAGTCATTAGAAGCAAACATGAACCGTCTAAAAACTTAAATTAAAAAACGAACCGTTAAAAATAGTTTTAATAGATATTAAAAAGTTTTAATATCTGATAGTTGAACTATTTTTAACAAAATGGCCGCCTGAAATTTTTATCGGATGGGTTTGTCTATCCAATATAACCAAAGGCGTAGAGGACGAGAAGGATTAGTTACCTTTTAGGCTTTTTCACACCGGGGAGCTAGGCTACGGATTACACTGCCCTATCAAATGAACCCTCTCTGAATTTTATGAGGCCTATAAAAGCATCCCTTCTCTAAGAACCATATATGCCCCCAGAGCAAAGCTTAAAACACCTTTTCCAGGGCTTAGGGGGGGGTGTCGACACAGGAGTTTTTCTTATCTGACCTTTGAACTATTTTTAACGAAATGACCATACGTAAAGGAATTTTGTTATATGATCTTTGAACTATTTTTAACAAAATGGCTACCTCAAATTGAGGGGGGGGGGCAGTTGCCGTCTGATCACTTTTGACTCATAAAAAGGGCGCTAGAATTCTCGATTTCCAATCGAATGAGCCCTCTTTGAAAATTATAAGTCGACTCCTTCTATATGAAGTACCTCTGGTAAAAAAATAAATGGAGTGTGGGGGGAGGCTATCTGCCCTCCAATCATTTTAATCTTAAAAAGTGAATTACAACTTTCATTTTCCAATCAAATGATCCATCTATAAAGTTTATACGACCATCCTTCCATAACAACCATATATGCCCCCAGGGCATAACTTACAACGCCTACCCCCGGGCCCTGGGGGGCTTTGTCGACACCGGAGTTTTTTGTTATCAAAACTTTGAACTATTTTTAACAAAATGTCTATCTCAAATTTTTATCTGATGCATTTAGGGCGTGGAGGAGAGGGGGGGGGCTATTTGCCCTCCGATTTCTTTTGACTCTTAAAAAGTGAACAAAAACTTTCAATTTCCAATCAAATGAGCCCATTCCAAAGTTTATACGAGCATTCCGTCCATAAGAACTATATAAGCCCCTAGAGCATTACTCATGACCCCTGCCTCCGGACCCGGGCGGGTTCTGTTTACAAAGGAATTTTTATAATGTGACTTTTGAATAATGTTTATTGACATGGGTATTAAAAAATATTAGGTGGCTAGGCTGGGGGAAAAAGGGTGTGGGGGGGGGGGGCTACTTGCCCTCGGAAATCATTGGACTCTTGGAATTGTAACTATAACTTTACATTTCCTATCAAGCAAACCCTCCTCTTAAGTTTATACGAGCATCCCTTTCATAACAACCATATACGCCCCCAGGACAACACTTACAACACCTATCCGCCGGGCTCTGGGGGATATTTTTGCTATCTAATTTTTGAACAATTTCCAAAAGACTGGCTATCTCAAAATTTGTAGCGGGCGGGCTTGGGAAAAAAGAGCGTGGGGGGTGGCTAGTTTAACTCTCTTGACTCTTAAAAAGTTAACTAGAACTTCCAATTTCCAATCAAATGAGCCCTCTATGAAGTTTATACGAGAGTCCCTATCATAAGAACCATGCATGCCCTTAGGGCATAAATTACAACGACTTCCCCTGTGCCCTGGGGGTTTCTATTGACAACGGATTTTTCTTATCCGACCTTTGAACTATTTTTAACAAAATTTGTATCTCAAATTTTCATCAGATGGGTTTTGAAAAAGAAGGCGTGGGGGGTAGCTGCCCTCGGATCTCTTTTGACTATCAAAAAGTGAGCTCGAACTTTCAATATCTAATCAAATGAGCCCTCTCTGAAGTTTTTACGAGCATCCCTTTCATACGAACAATATATGCCCCAGGGCATAACTTACAACGCCTGCCCTCGGGCCCTGGGGGATTGTGACGACACCTGAGTTTTTGTTATCTGACTTTTGAGCAATTTTTAACTTAATAGTTATCTAAAAAAATTTATTGGATGCATTTGGGGGAAAAGGAGCTTGGGGGGGGGGGGCTAGTTGCCCTCCAATCTGTTTTGACTCTAAAAACTGAACTAGAACTTTCAATTTCCAATCAAATGAGCCATCTCTGAATTTTTTACGAGCATCCCTTCAATAAGGACCATATATTCCCACAAAGCATAACTTACAACACCTACCCTCGAGCCCTGTTGGGCTGTATTGACCCCTGAGTTTTCATTATATGATCTTTTAATTATTAAAAAAAGCTATCTCAAATTTATTATCGGATGGGTTTGAGAAAAAAAGCGTGTGGGGGGGGGGGGGGGCTAGGTGCCCTCCAATCTCTATTGACTCTTAAAAAGTGAACAGGGAACTTTCAATTTCCATTCAAATGATCCCTCTTTGAAGTTAATAAGAGCATCCCTTCCATAAGACCCATACATGCCCCAAGGGCATAACTTATAACGCCTGCCCCCGGAACCTGGTGGGTTGTGTCGACACCGGAATTTTTGTTATATGAACTTTGAACTATTAAAAAAAAAAGCTATCTTAAAATTTGTATTGGATGCATTTGGGAAAAAAGGTTGGGGGGGGGGGGGCGGGTTACCCTCCAATATCTTTTGACGCTTAAAAAAAGAAATCGAACTTTCAATTTCCAATTAAATGAGCCCTCTCTGAAGTTTATACGAGCATTCCTTCCATAAGAACCATATATGCCCCCAGGGCATAACTTATAACTCTTGCGCCTGAAGACTGTGGGGGAAGTGTCCTGCTCCAATATATAATTTCCAGAACTTTCAACTACGTTGAACAAAATGGCTATATCAAAATTTTGATTGGATGTGTTTAGGGAATGGTGGGCGTGGAAGGGGTGTAAGTTGCCTTAGAATCACTTTCGACTATTAAAAAGAGAAATAACCATTTAAATTCCCAATCGAATGAGCCCTTTCTGAAGTTTCTACAACAACGTTGTCTATACAAAACCTAATATGCCTACAGGGCATAACTTACAACCCTTGCCTTGAGGGCTGTGGGGGAGTTGTCATCCTCAAAGACCTAATTTCCAGAACTTAAAACTACGTTTAATAAAATGGCTATCTCTAAATTTTGATTGGACGTGTTTGGGGAAAAGGTGGGCGTGAGCGAGGGGTTAGTTGCCCTACGACACTAAAAAATGACTATCGTATCGACATTTTGACTGACGAATTCAGACGATTCGAACTGGATTTATTAGGAGTTTCAGAAACTCATATCCCAGGGGTAGGAAGCATAAAATTAGGTGATAAGAATTTGTTTACTCAGGTAGGAAGGATGGGGACACAGACAGGGAGTAGGGCTCATGATGAATAAGGAAGCTGCTAAGTCTTGTTTGGGCTGGGAAGGTATTAATAATAGAATACTAATTGCTCATTTTATGACTAGAAAGTTCAGGGTATCAGTTATAGTAGATACGTCCCTGTAGAACCAACTGACGGAGATACTAGGGACTCAGATGAATTTTACTTACAGTTACAGGAGCAAATAGACAAGGTCCCAGGTAGACCCCGGCGCCGCGCCGGAAGATCGACCGAACGCCGCCGACGAGACTTCCAGTCGAACGCCGCCGAACGGTCGTAACGCTGCCGGCGCGCCGAAGGCGCGCCGCCACCGGCAGAGGCGGTGGCGTTCGGTCCACTTCAAAGTGATTTTGCGGCAATTCTTTATTGCGTCAACCGCAAAGTCGGAGCTTTTCCTTCTCGTGTGGTTTAGTATTTCGATTTTCCCGATTAGAAATCAAGCAGGGCTTACAGCATCACCGAATTTTCGGGAATTTCTCCCAAAATCTATGCGTCACCCCGAAAAAATAATTTGGTTCCCCGAATCCCTGAAAATCACGCAATCACGGTAGCACCCCTAGCGATTTATCACCAGTGACTTTCCCAGCCAAATATTACTTTGCATACCATAATTCTTCACTACTCTCTTGTTCATTAATTTTTGTCTCTTTTGTTACTTTGCATAAAAACCCGACAGATGCAATATGTAATTGCAAATATTGCAATATACACAGTTCTTCATATGTTAACAAAACAAAGTATCGTCTTTATGAAATGAGTTCAAATCATTTCGAATGCAGTTTCACAATCGCTATTTCTTACATCATTCGTAGTCAAGAATTTTATTTTCAAGTTGAATAGAATTATAGAACGCATTCACTACTATAAAGCTTCAGCCTTCAGCTGGATTTTGAAATTGACAGCCGATAGATTGCTTCTACAGCTGAATTGTAAGTTTGCAGATTTTTTTTTTTTTGTGCTGTTTTTGGATAAGATTTTCTTAATGTTTAATGCTCAATTGTTGAACGCCTGATAGAAAATACAATCTTATTTCTGAAAAAAATTTTTAGGATTGGAAAAAGGGATAGGAAAAAATTGCTTAAGGATTGTTCTGGGTACCCGGCTGACTGACCGTATTTCAAACAATAGGCTATACGAAAAATGTGGTTCAATACCGCTCTCTAGGGCTATGAAAGAAAGGTTGAGATGGCTGGGGCAGGCTTTGCGGATGAAGGATGACAGATTGACGAAGATTCTTCTTTTCCGCCAACCATCTAAGGCTAAACGGAAGGCAGGTCGTCCCCGTCTGGGGTAGGAGGACGTCATAAAGAAAGATCTAAAGGAAATGGGAACTTCGTGGGCGGGTGTAAAAAGGGAGGCTTTGAATAGATTGGGGTGGAGGAGGATCGTGCGTAGCTGTGTTGGCCTCAGGCGGCTTGGTGCTGCGGTGAATTCTTAGTAGTAGTAGTAGTAATCATTTTCGACTATTAAAAAGGGCACCAGCCCTTTGAATTTCCAATCGAATGAGCTTTTTTTTAAAGTTTGTACGACAACGCCTTCTATAAAAACCTTATATGCCTCCAGGGCACAACTTAAAACCCTTGCCCTGAGGGTTGTGGGGGAGTGTCCTCCTCAAAAACATATTTTCTGTCTGAAAATCAACTACGCTGAATAAAATGGCTATCTCAAAATTTTGATTGGATGTGTTTGGGGGAATGATGGGCGTGGGGGGGGGGGGTTACTTGCCCTCTAATCACTTTCAACTATTAAAAAGGGCACTAGCCCTTTGAATTTCCAATTGAATGAGTCTTATTTTGAAGTTTCTACAACAACGTCTTCTTTAAAAACCTTATATGCCCCAGGGCATAACTTAAAACCCTTGCCCTGAGGGTTGTGGGGGAGTGTCCTACTCAAAAACATATTTTATATCTGGAAATTAACTACGCTGAACAAAATGGCTATCTCAAAATTTTGATAGGATATCTGGGGGAATGATGGGTGTGTGTGTGGGGGGGGGGGGGGGGTTAGTTGCCCTCCAATAAATTTCGACTATTAAAAAGGGCACTATTCCTTTGAATTACCAATCGAATGAGCCTTTTTTTAAGTTTATACGACAACGCCTTCTATAAAAGCCGTATATGCCCCCAGGGCATAACTTAAAACGCTTGCCCTGAGGGTTGTGGGGGAGTGTCCTCCTCAAAAACACATTTTCTGTCTGGAAATCAACTACGCTGAACAAAATTACTATCTCAAAATTTTTAGTGGATGTGATTGGGAGAATGATGGGTGGGGGGGGGGTTAGTTGCCCTCCATTTACTTTCGACTATTAAAAAGGGCACTATTACTTTGAATTTCCAATCGAATGAGCCTGTTTTGAAGTTTATACGACAACGCCTTCTATAAAAACCGTATACGCCCCCAGGGCATAACTTAAAACCATTGACCTGAGGGTTGTGGGGGAGTGCCCTCCTCAAAGAACATGTTTTCTGTCTGGAAATCAACTACGCTGAACAAAATTGCTATCTCAAAATTGTGATTGGATGTGTTTGGGAGGGGGGCTAGTTGCCCTCCAATCACTTTTGACTATTCAAAAGGGCACTAGAACTCTCGATTTCCAATCGAATGAGCCCCCTTTGAAGTTTTTACGACGACCCCTTCCATATGAAGTGCCTCTGGAAATAAAAATAATAATAAATAATAAAACATTAGAGCCGTATGATCTTTACTATAGACAACGCTATAGCGTTGCCTCTGAAAACATGGCATAAAAAGGCGCCCGACAAATCCTGACTGAATAAGAATAATGATTATATACTTTTGTAAAACAACGTAAGCAGAAAATCACTTTATAAGTAACCATTAATAAAAAATTCATTATCAAAAATACTGTTTCTACAACAAACCATGTTGTTCCTTTATTTTGTCAAACAAACCAAATCCATATAAGTTTTTATAGTACATATAGCAAATCTAATCTTACAAGATTTTTGTCGATTACTATCACGGTATTTACGCTTATTATATTTCGTTTCCGAGAAAAATTGAACCCGGTAAACACGTTGTTCCAAAAGCATTAATGAGTTTCATTTCATCTTGTTTGAAATTCGGACACTTCTTTTCATCTGCAAATTATTCCGTAGAATTTAATCTTACCATACGTTGATTGAATTTTTAATTATTTGAATGAACATGTTTATATATACTATTATACTATATATATACTATAAACTATATATCATTTTTTTGCTTTTTTTTACTACGCATTTATTTTATATTGTGGGTTACAAATAAACTTACTTACTTACTATATAATTCTAATCCCACAGCAGTCAATTTTTCAAGCGGTTAAACTGAAATATAACTATAACTAATGAGATATAATAAAGAGCGAACCATGTCCTAAAGTAACCAATAGTCTGAAAAAATGTTAAAAAAAGAACAAAAAAAACTGCCTAGTGATGAAAACATCCATTTGTAGCTGATTCAGAAATGGTAATTATTATTTTGGTTAATATTACTGGTATATACTATTTCAAAACAAATTTATATGGATTAAAAAAATCCCAAAGTCCCAATAAGTGTTTCACTTTTTAATGCCCCACTTGCAGCGAAGAAAAAAGCGACACTTCAAGTGTTTCCCATGCGGAAAAAGTGATTTTCCTTGTTACCCAATGTAAGGTGCTCAAATAATCCTGTATCAGGTTTTCGGTCGTGGTGATTCCACTGGCTCAATTTTAATTTTTAATGATCAATTCTCCTAAAATGTCCAAGAAGCCAAAATGACAAAAGTATACATTCTTACGAGAAGTTCAAAATTATTTACAGCTCTGCGGCAATAATAGTAGCGCGAATTCCCGTAAGTTGTATTAACTACACGTCTTGAATTCTTTAATGTCCCTTCGTAAAACATTTCATAAATAGTTGAATTTTGTATCTACCCAATCCCTAAAACATACCAAGGATAATAAAACTTTTGTAATGTTTATGTGGGAAAATTGCAGATTGTTTCAGAGGGAAAGTAAAACCTACATTAAATGCCCTACTTGAACAAAAATTCATGTTGACTTCTATAGTTCCTTCGCCTAAGTTAGACAAAAGTCTTTTTGTAAGGTTTATTGTGTATGTTTTTTCAAACCTATAAACTAATAAAATTTAATTTTAAAGAACTTTTCTGATGAAAGTAAAGAGCGAAGTTGAAACTTTAAACCAATAAAAATTACTGCTTCACAGTTTATGCAACATAGATTTGTAAAACGGTTTCAAATAAACTGGCTCATGGTTTCCCTATATTTGTAGAATTAAGAAAAACTAGCGTTTTACTGAAAACTATGCTTGCGTCAGTTTTTTTTAATTCGGCCAACGGCCACAAAACATGCTTTGCTATATGGATGATTCTTTCTTATCGACCAGCATATATGGATTGGACAGTTGCGACGACCAAGACCCAAAATTCATGGGTGTAGTCACGAGTTTTGGTACATAGCCAGAAAACCTAGAGAAGTAACTCGCCTATAGAATTAGGCTGTAATATTTTTTTTCATGGTCATAGGATTAGCTGCAACCTAGCAAAGAGCGTACAGTGGCCCATATTAACAGAAACTTAGAAATGCATTTTGAAGAAAAACAAAAGGTATAGCGAGAAAAATTTATCGTTTGGAGCTAATTTAAGAATGGCAACTATTAGTTTCTTTTATCTTAACACTAAATGTTTATTGCAAAAGCAAACTTATGGGAATTCCGAAAAAAAAAAATGAAATCCTTGAAAAGGCGGTAGATAGAAATAAACAATGTATTATTGGAGTCACAATGGTCGAAACTTTGAGCCCAAGGTTTCCAGCTCCCTTTTTTTCAACTCGAGAAAATTATACTTTAGGCTGTGTATAACTGATGTATCTCTATTTTCTTTGTTTTTTCCCGCGCTAGTAGGCCACTACAACGCCATGGAGTACTATTTCGATACTCATTTGAAAGATATTCCTTCTATCTACATGCTAACATAAATTTGTTTTTAGAATCCTATAATCCGCATGGCACCACAATTGGCACTTCTCGCAGCAATTTTTAGAGTAAAAAGGCTGAGAAGCATAACACTATTACTATTATTACTAGTAACAACAACTCACTGCAGTACCAATCCACCTGAGGCCAACACAGCCACCTAGGCTTCTTCTCCATCTCAATTCATTCAAAGCCTCTCCCTTTACATCCACCTACGAAGTTCCAATTTCCCTTAAAATATTTCCTTACGACCTCCTCCCACCCCATTCGAGGATGGCCTGCTTTTCGATTGGCCCTAGATGGTTGGCAAACAAGGACGATCTTTGGTAATATGTCACCCACCATCGGCAGAACGTGTTAGCCATCTCAACGATTCTCTCATTATAGCCCTAGAAAGTGGGATTGAACCACATTTTTCGCACAGCTTACTGTTTGAAATACGGTCAGTCAGACGGGTACCCAAAAAAATGCGTAAACAATTTCCCTGTAAATATCAATAAATCCTACTCCATCTTTCGGAGCGCCCACGCTTCAGAACCATACTTGACCGCTCTCATCGCTGTAGCATCCAATATTCTAATCTTAGTTCGCAGACTTGTTTTCTTATTCTTACAAACTTTTTTCAACCGTGATATATATTAAAAGAAAAGAACACACTGAGCCTTGGCTATTCTACTTTTAACATCATTGGTGCATCCACCGTGTTATCTATTCTAATTTACGGCCTTTGTGATGCAGGGATTTGTTATTCGAACAAATATGAACTTTAGCGTAAAAAGCGAGGTATTGACTAGGGAACAAACCCCCTCATATACGTAATAATTTCTGTTCGTTTTAAGTTTTAATGTTGCTCCTTACTTTTAGTTGGAAAAACTTGTTTTTTTTTATTTTATTTAATTTAAACAAGAGACAGATACCGTACGTAGAGGGGCCAAGAAATTTTTTCCCTTTTCTTTTCCTTTGATTATAGCGGTGCCATTTGCACAAGTTTTACTGATATTGTGCGTTAAGTGATTGAACTTTATGCAGTCTAAAAAATACAAAGTAATTTAATCAGGATATCACCAAATTGATTTTAATCACCAAAGAAAATCGGCATTGTGATGTTCGTAGAATGTCACGATAGGGCTCATTAGAACAAAAATGTTAAGTTCTTATACTGATTCAAGTCATAAGAGGTCGAGCCACAATGAATGACATTTTGTGCCATAAAGGAACAACTTTGCCGAAACAGGACTAAAATGATAGCTCGTGGAAATTACAAGATAGCCAATCGCCCCGAAATTATTGAAAACTACGCATAAAATCTCTTCCTTTTTCAGCCCCCTCCAGAGATATTCAGTTTTTCTACAATTTTTTCTATCTCAAATCAGTTTCGATTGTCCTGAACCAAGGGTTGTAAGTAGAAGTGACCCTATTGACCCGGTCACCCACCCCTGTTAATTTTTCAAAGTTCATTTGAATTTCTTTCGTTGAAATGCAAGAGTTGGAATATTTCAGTAGTGTTTGGTTGCGGTTTACCTTGTCACAGTTACATTCCCTTAATTTTTCAAAGTTAATTTTGAATTTCTTTCTTTGAAATGCAAGAGTTGGAATATTTCACTAGTGTTTGGTTGCGGTTCACCTTGTCACAGTTACATTTTCTTGATTTTTCAAAGTTCATTTTGAATTTCTTTCATTGAAATGCAAGAGTTGGAATATTTCAGAAGTGTTTGGGTGTGGTTTCCATTGTCACAGATACATTTTCTTGATTTTTCAAAGTTCATTTTGAATTTCTTTCGTTGAAATACAAGAGTTGGAATATTTCAGTAGTGTGTTCTTGTAGTTTACCTTGTCACAGTTACATTTTCGTGATTTTTCAAAGTTCATTTTGAATTTCTTTCATTGAAATGCAAGAGTTGGACTATTTCAGTAGTGTTTGGTCGTGGTTTACCTTGTCACAGTTACATTTTCGTGATTTTTAAAAGTTCATTTTGAATTTCTTTCGTTGAAATGCAAGAGTTGGAATATTTCAGTAGTGTTTGGTAGTGGTTTAAAGTGTCAAATTTCCAGTTTAATTATTTGTAAAATAAATTTTCTTAGTTCTTACTTATAATTTCATGAGTTGTAATATTTCAGTATTGTGTTGTCATGTTTTACATAGTCAAAGTTAAATTTGCGTTATTTTTTAAAGTTAATTTTAATTTATTTCATTTAAATTATAGATTTTGTACATTTAATTAGTGTATTGTTTTGGTTTAACTTGTAACAGTTAAATTTTATTTATTATTAAAATATAATTATGAATTTATTTAGTTTAAATGCAAGAGTTGTAATATTTCAGTAGTGTTTGATTGTGGTTTACCTTGTCACAGTTACATTTTCTTGATTTTTCAAAGTTAATTTTGATTTTATTTAATTGAAATGCAAGAGTTGGACTATTTCAGTAGTGTTTGGTTGTGGTTTACATTTTCACAGTTACATTTTCTTGATTTTTCAAAGTACATTTTGAATTTCTTTCGTTGAAATGCAAGAGTTGGAATATTTCAGTAGTGTATGGTTCTGGTATACCTTGTCACATTTACATTTACTTGATTTTTCAATGTTAATTTTTAATTTATTTCGTTTAACTTCAAGCGATTGAACATTTAAGTAGTGTATGGTTTTGGATTACCTTGTCACAGTTACATTTTCTTGATTTTTCAAAGTTAATTTTGAATTAATTACATTGATATGAACGAGTTGTACTATTTCAATATTGTTTTGTCGTGGTATAAATTGTCACAGTTACATTTTATTTATTTTAAAAAGTTAATTTTGAATTTCTGTCATTGACATGCAAGAGTATGACTATTTCAGTTAAGTTTGGTTGTGGTATAACTTGTCACAGTTACGTTTTCATTATTTTTCTGTGTTCATTTTGAATTTCTTTCGTTGTTATTAAAGAGTTGGAATATTTCAGTTGTTTATGGTTCTGGTTTAAATAGTCAAAGTTACATTTTCACAATTTTAAAAAGTTCATTTGAATTTCTTTATTTGACATGCCAGTGTTGGACTATTTCAGTAGAGGTTGGTCGTGATTTACCTTGTCAAAGTTAAATTTTATTGATTATTCAATTTTCAATTTGAATTTATTTATTTGAAATGCAAGAGTTGGGATATTTAAGTAGAATTTGGTTGTGGTTTAACTTGTCACAGTTACATTTTCTTGATTTTTCAAAGTTAACTTTGAATTTATTTAGTTGACATTAAATAGCTTTACTATTTCAGTAGGGGTTTGTTGTGGTTTAAATTTTCAGAGTTACATTTTATTTATTTTTAAAAGTTACAGTTTTATTTAGGTATTTTTAATGAAATAGTTGGTATCTTTCATTTGTGTTTGTTTTCGGTTTACATTGTCACAGTTACATTGTCTTGATTTTTCAAAGTTAATTTTGAATTTCTTTCTTTTAAAATCAAGAGTCGGTATATTTAAGAAGTGTTTTACATGTGGTATAAATTTTCACATTTACATTTTAATTATTATTTAAAATTTCATTTTAATTTCATTATTTTTAATTAAATATTTGGTATAATTCATTATTGTATGTTTATGTTTTAACTTGACACAATTACCTTAGATTGTATTTTAAAATTTTAATTTTTAATTAATTTATTTTTAATGAAAGTTTTTGATTATTTAAGAAGTGTCTTGTTTTGGTTTACATTGTCAAAGTTACATTATCTTTATTTTCAAAGATCATTTTGAATTTCTTTCGTTGAAATTCACGAGTTTTATTATTTCAGAAGTGTTTGGTCGTGATTTACCTTGCCACAGTTAAATTTTCTTTATTTTTCAATGATCAATTTGAATTTCTTTCGTTGAAATGCAAGAGTTGAACTATTTCACAAGTGTTTGGTCGTGGTTTACCTTGTCAGAGTTACATTTTCATGATTTTTCAAAGATCATTTGAATTTATTTTATTGAAAAGCAAGATTTGGAATATTTCAGTAGTGTTTGCTTATGTTTTACCTTGCCACAGTGACATTTTCATTATTTTCCAAATTTCATCTTGATTTTAGTTCATGTACAAGCAATATCTTGAATTTAACAGATGTGTATTTCCGTGGTTTACCTTATCACAGTTACTTTCTCGTGATATCTGATACATTATTTTCAATTTATGTCATGGAAGTTCAATAGATTAACTCTTTAAGTATCTTTTGGGTACGATTCAACTTTTCACAGTTAAATTCTCATAATTTTTCAAAGTTCATTTTGAATTTCTTTCGTTGAAATGCAAGAGTTGGAATATTTCAGTAGTGTTTGGTTGTGGTTTACCTTGTCAAAGTTAGATACTCATGATATTTCTATGCTCATTTTGAATTCCTATTGTTTAAAAGTAAGAGTTTGAATATTTCAGCAGTGTTCGCTTATGGTTTACATTGTAAAAGTTACAGAAACTTGATTTTTAAATGTTGATTTGTAATTAAATTATTTAAATTCAAGAGTTGGATTATTTCTTTAGTTTATGTGTTTTATTTAAATCTTATCATTTTAAATTTATTTTTTTTTATAAGTAAATTTTGACTTTCTTTCGTTGAAGTGCAAGCTTTTGTTTATTTCAGTAGCGTTTGGTTATTTTATACCTTGTCACAGTTAAAATTGCCTGATTTTTAAATGTGTATTTTGAATTTCTTAACCTGAAATGCAAGAGATGGACTATTTCACTAATGTATTATCGTGGTATAACTTGTCAAAGTTAAATACTCATGATTTTTCAAAGTTATTTTTTAATTTATATATTTGAAATGAAAGAGTTGAAATATTTCAGTAGTGTATGCTTGTGGTTTAACTTGTCACAGTTACATTTTCTTGATAATACAAGGCTAATTTAGAATTTCTTTCGATGAAAAGAAAGAGTTGGAATATTTAAGTAGTGTTTGTTAATGCTACAACTTGTCAAAGTTAAAATTTCACGTTTATAAACAGATCATTTTGAATTTCCTTAATTGATATGAAAGAGTTGGAAGATTTAAGTAGTGTTTGGTAGTGGTTTAAATTGTCAAAGTAACATTTTCTTGATTTTTCTAACTTCATTTCTAATTTCATTCTTTTACATGCAAAAGTTGGAATATTTCAGTAGATGTTGTTTGTGGATTAACGGGTCATATTTACATTTTCTTGTTTGTTATCATTTAATTTTTAATTTATTTCTTCGAAAATATAGAGTTGTACTATTTAAGAAGGTTGTTCTTATTGTTTAAATTGTCAATGTTAAATATTAGATATTTTTAAAAGTTAAAAATTTATTTCTTTCGTTGAAATTAACGATTTTTACCAGGTATGTCGATTTTGTTCGTTGTTTAAATTGTCACTGTTACATTTTAATGATGTTTAAAATTTCAATTTTAATTTCATTCTAGGAAAATCAATAGTTTGTTTATATCAGTAGTGTTTACATATTGTTTACCTTGTCTCAAGTATAGTTTAATTATTTTTAAAATTTTAATTTTAATTTATTAAGTTGTAATTAACTAGTTTTAATATTTAAGTAGTGTATGGTTGTGGTTTTAATTGATACCGGTACATTATAATTTTTTTTTAAATGTTAATTTTGAATTTATTTATTTTAATTGAAATTGTTGGAGTATTTCATAAGTGTCAGGGTCTTGTTTTCATTGTCACATTTAAATTCTCTTTATTTTTAAAATTTAATTTTGAATTTCATTATTTTAAATTAACGAGTTTTATTATTTAAGTTTTTTGGTGTCTTGTTTTACCTTGTCTCATTTTATTTTTATTTATTTTTCAATTTTAATTTTGAATTTCTTTCATTGAAAAGCAAGAATGGTAATAATTCAGTAGCGTTTGGTTTTGGTTTACCTTGTCAGAGTTACATTTTAGTTATTTTTCACATCTAATTTTGAATTTAGTTCGCTTAAATGCAAGAGCTGTAATCTTTAAGTCTTGTTTGCGTATGTGTTACCTTTTCACATTTACAATTTAGATATTTTTCAAATAAAGATTGAACTTATATATTAGATAATCATGATTTTTAATTTTTATGTATTTGCTTGTTATTGTTTAACATGTCCCACTTAAACTTTATCGATTTTTCATATTTAAGATTTAATTTATTTATTTGATTTGAAAGTGTTGTAATATTTAAGTAGCGTTTGGTTGTCTATTAGCTTGTCCAGGTTATATATTATATATTTTTATAATTAATTTTTAATTTATATATTTTAATTTTAAGTGTTTGTATATTTAACTAGTGATTTGGAGTGGTTTAAAATGTCACATTTTAATTTTATTGTTTCTTAAAACTATATTTTTTATTTCTTTATTTGAATTTCAAGTTTTTGTATGTGCAAGTATCGTTTGGTTGTTGTTTAGATTGTCACATTTACATTTTCTTGTTTTTTAACAGTTAATTGTGAATTTCTTTATTTGTAATGATAGAGTTGTACTAGTTCACGAGTGTATGGCTGGTGTGTAACTTGTAACATGTACACACATGTATACACATGTACACACATGTGCTTATCATGAGCGATCATGATAAGTTACCCTAACCTTGTCAGGTGAGTATGATTAGGTTAGACTAGAGTCAGTTAGGTTAGATTAGACTAGGTTAGGTGAGCCTACGTACGCTTCACTGAGGGGAGATGAGGTGAGGTGAGTGACATGCGACACGTTAGGGTTATTTGTAGGTTAGTAGCGGTTTTATTCGACTAGGTTAGGTGAAGTGCTGTGATGCGAGGTTCGGCGTAGTACGTACGCGGCTTCATGCACACCTAGCCGAAACTCCAATGACCACAACTAGTCTAACCTTACCACACCTCTCCAAATCAAACACCTAACAGTTCTGCGGTTACTCACCTAACCTAAGATCCCCTCAGAGAATCGTATTTAGGCTAACCTAACCTCGTCTAATCTAACCTAACTGAATCTAGTCTAACCTAACCATACTCACCGGACAGGGTTAGGTTAACTTATCAGGAAAGCTCAGGATATGCACATGTGTGTACATTTGTATACAGGAGTGTACCTGTTACAAGGTAAACCCCACCCGGCCACTAGTGAAATATTCCAACTCGTGCATTTCAATGATAGAAATTCAAAATTAAAATTTAAAAATAAATAAAATGTATATTTGACAATTTAAACAATCCCCACCCACTCCTGGAATATTCCAACTCTTGAAATTCAAATAAATAAATGCACAATAAAGTTTTAAGAATCGAGATACTTTAAACTTGACAATTTAATCGACACAAAAAAAATACTTATATATTAAAACTCTTTAATTTAAAGTAAATAAAGTAAAATTTATTTATAAAAGTCTATAAAATGTACACGTGAAAAGTTAATCAAGAACCAAACACTACTTAAATAGTCCATCTCGTTCACTAAAAATAAATAAAATAAAAATGAAATATGAAAAATATAGAAAATGTAACTATGACAATTTAAACAAAAACAAAAAAATCCTTAAAGATACAATCTCATTATGTTAAACTATATAAATTAAAAATTTCATTGAAAAATATAGCAAATGTAACTGTGACAAGGTAAACCATAATCAAACACTACTGAAATATTCCAAATCTTTCATTTCAGCGAAATTAATTCAAAAATGATATTTGAACAATAAAGTAAATTTAACTCTGACAAGTTAAACCACGACCAAACACTAATGAAATATTACAAATATTTTTTTTCAAAGAAATAAATTAATAATGATCTTTTAAAAATCAAGAAAATGTAACTATGACATTGTAAAACACGAAAAAACACTAATGAAATAATGCAACTCTTGCATTTCAACTAAATAAATTAAAAATGAACTTTGAAAAATAGAGAGAATTTAACTGTTAATCTGTAAGACATCATCTTACAAATCTTAAATAATACAACTCTTTCATTTAAAAGCAATAAATTCAAAATGAACATTTAAAAAATAAGTAAAATGTTACGGTTTCATTGTAAACAAAAACCAGACACTAATTAAACATTAAAGCTATTGAATTTAAAATAGATAATTTCAAAAGATAATTTAAAAAATAAATATATTGTAACTTTTACAATTTAAAAAACACTTAAAACACTCCTTAAATATGCCAACTCTTGATTTTCAACTAAAAAAATTCAAAATGAACTTTAAAAAATCATGAAAATGTAACTTTGACAATTTAAACCACAACCAAACACTACTGAAATATTCCAACTCTTGCATTTCAACGAAGAAATTAAAAATTAACTTTTAAAAATCAATAATATGTAACTTTGACAAGTTAAACCACAACCACACACTACTGAAATATTCCAACTATTGCATTTCGAAGAAAGAAATTAAAAATGAACTTTGAAAAATCAAGAAAATGTAACTGTGACAAGTAAAACCACAACCAAACTCTACTGAAATATTCCAACTCTTGCATTTCAAAGAAATAAATTCAAATTGAACATTTAAAAATCAATAAAATGTAACTGTGACAAGTTATACCAGGACCAGACACTACTTAAATATTCCAACTCTTTCATTTCAACGAAAGAAATTACAAAATTTCTTTTGTAAATAGATTATATTTATAAGTTAATATTAGAACAATAAAAATAATCCAATTTAAGAGTCCAACACGTGCTTTAATTCTTATGGTATTCAAATGAACTTTGTAATAACAAGAAAACTTAAATGTTACAAGTTCAACCGCACCCCAAAGTATTAGACAAATACCATCAATTGAATTTAAATTTAATACATAAAATTTGTCATTTTAATAAAACAGTAAAATTTCCAGTTAAAGGTTAAACCACAACCAAACAAAACTGAAATAGTCCAACTCTTGCATTTGAACGAAAGAAATTCAAAATGAGCATTGAAAAATCAAGAAAATGTAACTGTGACAAGGTATACCGTTCCCAGACAATACAGAAATATAACAACTCGATATTAACAAAGAAAGAAAAACAAATAGCACATTGAACCCAAATTAAAATGTATCATAGAAACTGTAAAAAATAAACAACAACCACTGAAATAGTACAACTCTTGCATATCAGCGAAAGAAATTTAAAATGAACTTTGAAAAATCATGAAAATTTAACTCGGAAACTTTAAAAAATAACCAAACTCTAGTAATATAGTCCAACTCCTGCATTTAAACTAATGAAATTAAACAAAAGATTTGAAAAATTAAGAAAATGTAGATGTGATAAGGTAATACATAACCATACGCTACTGAAATATTCCAACTCTTGCATTTCAACGAAAGAAATTCAAAATGAACTTTGAAAAATCAAGAAAATGTAACTGTGACAAGGTAAACCACA